>NC_057809.1:223166589-223179932 GCF_018294505.1 Triticum aestivum | reverse complement strand
CATTCAAGCCCTGCCGACCTCCAGATCGGGCGCAAGCAGCTCCTGCGCCCCACACCCCTATGATAGACACCGATGTGCCGCTTCCCCGGGGAACAGGAGGACTAGGTGCTCCGCGCGCCTAAGCGGGTGCTGCTTCTTTTAATTGCGGTTCGATTAACCCTGAATTGAAATCCAGGCGGGCTACTGACCTCTAGCAAAGGTGAAATAGTAAAAGGGAGGAAACCTTGTGCATTTGGTATCACGAAGAAGATGCAGTAATAAGCGCTCAACTAGTCTCTTTCGTGGGATGAATACGGTGTGAGCGGAGACGTAAGATTTGCACGAATAAGGGAAGAGGAGTACCTCTTTCTACTCGCAGTGTTGTGTCCTCCTTCTGTTTTTCCGACGATCTTCTTGTTGTTCGCCGGAAACCAGAAGTTGTGGAGGACGGTGCAGCCTTGGATGAACCCATGGCCAAGTTGTTGAGTGTGGTGAGGTGGCCATTTGTCAGCGGCGAGGAAGCAGATCCGAGACGGCGAACGATGGTGTAGCGAGAACAGCTCTGGTGCGGTGGACGGTTGCGACAATGGAGCCGCAGCAGTGAGGCGCAGGATGGCATGGTCGGAGTGGTTCTAGTATGGCGCACCTCGGCGTCGGCGTCGTGGAGGCAGCTCTGCCTCGGCTTCAGCTGCTAAGTCCTTGAGGGCGTTGCGGTTGCAGTTGCGTTGGACGACGACGTCGGGGTACCGGCTCCGGCGTGGTGGAGGAGGGCGGCGGTGGATTGGCCGCTATGGGGTGGAGGACGGAGGAGGCTGGGGTTTCACGGCTGGTGGAGAGGGCGTTTTCGCGCCCACGGAGTATGAATGGGGAAATGAAGGGAGGCGGGGAACTAAGGGGGAACACTGTTTCGGTTTGAAACGCGCTTGTTTGAAATTTGGGGAAAGTTACAAACTTTGCCCCCATCTAAAATTTCGGACATATTGCGGGTTGGGGGTAGGACAGTCATGTCAGGTGTCCCAAATGTGGGCGGGATAGATTTCGGCCGAGCACATGGGTAGGCGCCCACGGCGTATGGATGCTTCTCGGAGGCGGTTAAGACTGGCATCTTGGTGAAGTTACAAACCTACCTCGGTTTAGACCTTTGGACATCGGGCCGATAGGCTACATGGGCCAGAGTCAGGACAGTAATTTCCTACCACCAAAACATTAGTCTCGTGCGGTTTTGGGTGACCAGAGGCCTATTTGGCCCTTCGTTCAATATTTGGGAGCAGAAGCATTAACGTTTTCGGTTCTCTTGAATTGAACTTTCAGGATTTGTCAAACTTCACAAATCTTTACTCTTGAAAATCCTAAAGCTACGGTTATTTTGGAATGGAGGGGGTACATTTGAATATACATTGTACACGAGTATATATTAAAAAAATATGCAACTTACCTCAGTTCATGCATGGTTCCAGATATAATCTCCTTGGTTGCAAAAAAAGTTAGATATGTGTATGAATATATATAGCATGTTCAAACTCACAACAAAGATTGATGCCCCCTTTTACATCTGATTTACAAATGCCATTATCTCGAGTTCAAATAGATGAATGCACTTCCTATGAATTCGAATCTTCGAAACCCCCTTTATGTTGAATTCGACATGTATTCTATTTCTTAGCTAGCAATTTGGAATGTATCCCTGCAAGTGACAAATGTATAAAGTGCTTCACAATAACAACATGGAGTGCACTAATTAATGTTTATATATGAATTGCAAAATCATCCATGGCCTGTATTTCAAACCGCTCTCACTCTATGCATCGATAATATGAAATAAACACATGCACATGCTATAATTCAACAGAGTATGGGTGTCTGATAGACCAATTTTCGTCCATACGCAATTTGCAAAATTCATGATCTCATCCAAAAATAATAATGCCATTTATATTTTAATTTAATGCGTAGAACCGCCTTTTACACGTAGATGCACTATGCCTCGCCCCGTTCTCACAAACGCATTATATATCTCTCTATCTAACGCATAAGTGCACACACTTTATATGCATCAGCATTTCTCTTTCACACATGCTCACAATCTCTCTCAGGGTGTCGGGGTGTCTCATGCACATGCTCTCTCTGTTTCTCTCTCTCTCTTTCTGACTACTATGTACCACTCTTTTCACTAATCTCAGTTGGAGAACACTATTTCTCTCACATGCATATATACACATGCACGGTCTCTACTAACCCTCTATACGCACATATATGTGCCTACGTGTCTCTCGCACGCACATTATCTTTAGGCCTCTCTCGCACACATTGCCCGCCCGACACACCTCTCTCTTAGTAGTTGGCAGATATGATTTCATCGTATCATTCGGTAGGATATCCCTGGCTGTTAGGCTGGATGGTAATACGAGGCAAAGTTTTACCCTAGTTCGGATCGGACCCTTGAAGTTAAAGAAAGAGCCTACTCCTGGTACTGTATATTATTGATAGGGGTGTGTACAAAGTACACGTGAATACCAGGCATTGTGCGTGTGTGTATACTATCGACGAACTAGCCCCCAAGATTGTATAACATACTAAGGGCCTAGGGTTACAAATCATATATATTCGGCTTATCACCAGTGGGGATAGAGTCCTCCGCGACTCTGGTAGCTTTGTATTGTACGCTGAGTCCTCCACATGGGTCTTCGTATAACACATCACGGTCCAACCTATATGTGGCGCAGGATGGAACCGACCCATCAGTCTTCATGTTGACCCACCACATCTAGAAATGATGTGCCCACCACACCACACACGCAATCGGCCACTAAGAAAATAAGCATATACAATAGTACAACGATATCTAGCTCACGATACGTCTCCATATTTTGTTGATGACACTGGCGGACTTTGCATTTGATGCGTGCTCCGTATTTTGTTGACGACACTTACGATCATTGTATTTGAAGCAAAAGCACAATATGGTCACTGGACTTCAGAATAAGCTCATCACGGTCACCACATACATTTTGTCGTGCTAACCAACATGTGGTTAGATGGTTAGAGGACAATGGTTTCTCGAGCCCACCAAGGTTAAAGTCCCGGTGCTCGCATTTGTCTTGTGTTAATTTCAGTATTTTCCGGCGATGTACATTCAGTGGGAGGAGACGTTCCACTCGACTACGAGGCACCTATGGTGACTTCGTAAAATCTCAAGATCATATATGCTGGCCCACTCTCTCGAAGGTGCTCATAGGGGTAGGGTTCGCATGGGTGCGCTTATAGCGGTGAGTGCTTACGCATATATATGAGCCCTTGCGTCTGTACCGTGTTAAACAAATACATATCATGATTATATGGTCACTAGCTCACCCGTACAACTCTGTATTTTGATAATGACACAATCAATTAACCAGTCAAATGTTCCATGCGGCGCAACTAGTGTTGCACCATCGGGGTGCGTAACCGTGGGGCCACCTGTCAGCCCGTATATGAAAGAAAGAAATGGTAGTTTGAGTCTGTACTGTGTTAATAAAATAGGAGTACATTTTAGGGTGATCGTACTGTCACTGGCTCACCATACAGCTCTGTAATTTGTTGATAACATGATCAATTGACCGGTCAAACGGTCCACATTCAACAGCCGACATTACCATAGGGCCCACCCGTCAGCGCGTATATGAAGGACAGAAATGGTAACAAATTAGTGGTCGGTGGGTATTCGAAGTCGTGAGACCTCTGGTTGGCAGTCACCGGTGGTTGGGGGGCGTTCATATGGCAGTGGGGTGGGCATCCCCGGAGAAAAAGCTCGGCTAGGGGGGGCTAGAGGGATGGCCGGTGCGGTGGCGGACCGGCGGTGGGGAGTGGTTTCGGGGAGGGCGGGCCAGCCGCGGGCGGCGGCGGCTGGCGGTCCGGCCGGTGGTGGCTGGCGGCTAAGGGGGGTGGAGTTTGATGATAAACTGGAGGCCCTTGATTTCGTATCCAATGCCTGGAAAACCTAATGACCAGAGATGAAAAAGTCAGTCGACTGACGCGTAGCCTCACCCCGCACGTACACATGCACGCACGCAAGACACGCACGCATGTAGGCATGCAACACTGGCACGTACACACGCACACATGCTGGCGTGCAACACTGACACATACACATGCACTCACGAACACACGCACGTACGCACCCATGCATGCAACACTGAAACATACCCTTGCACGCACACAACACTCGCATGCCTGCATGCACACAGCACACGACACAAGACACACGCTCAACCTATACGTGCATGCACCCTTTGTTAAGGACATGGATTGTTATCGGTATTAATCAATCTTATCTGTGATAAGCAGAACATTGATGTTTGCAGCGGTCTTTATGAATCACAACGTATCGAACGGGCTATCAACATAGTAGGCTTATCTACATGAAAAAGATGACGTCACACTCAATGAACAATCATCGGTTTATGAAATGCCCGCTTCTGACCGCCCTGGCCCACCAAAGGTTCCTCTGCTGTGCGCTGCCTGTGTTGGGTCACTAACATGCAGGCCATGCACCCAAAGAGCCCACACATCAGTGGAAGAACGGCGCGGTGTCCTAGGTCAGAGTTGAGGGCGCCACTCGCGGCACGCCCGTCTGAACACGCCTCCGTGCCGCATTCAAACCCCTCCATGAAACCCGCCCGTGTGGAAGCTGTGAAACCCACTCTGGACACACGTCGGTTCATGACCAGGCCGGCGTTAAACGCAATGCCGGCCGAGCTCGTCCCATCCGCCGTCTATTTAATCTCCTATTTAAACGAGGCCAAACGCCGGCCAAGAATCGCACACCTCCGCCGCTCCCCTATCTCCTCCACCATTTTGTCCACTCTTACAATGGCTTACGAAGAGTAGTTATTCCGCATCCAAGCCGGCTGGGTAGCCTGCCGGATACGAGCTATGCAGCCCGCTGATCCACCTCCCTCCCCTCTCCCGACGGAGCCAGTAGCCGCCCCAAGCCGGCATGCGGTTCAACAACTCGCCGCTCTAGGCCAGCTCGACGAGGAGTGGTGCACGGGCGTCGTTGCTACCGTCCACGCCACCGCATCGTACCGCGTCTCCCGTTTCTGTGGCCGAGACTCCCATGCCGGCGGCCACGCCATGCAAGCAGCGACAGAAGCCGGGTGCGCGGAGAGCGACGAGTCGGTGGCCAGAGCCTCCGCATCCGCCGCCATCATCGAGGAGAAGTAGAACACGGGAGGCCGCCGCCGCTTAGGTCCCATGAAGGCCATCACGGAGGCGACACCGGCGTACACATCAGGTGTCTTGCCGGACCTTTTGTTGCGAGGACCTTCGTCAACCCTGCAAGGGCTCCATGGAAGAGGGGAATGTTAGGATGAACTCGAGCCGGTGCCGGCCATGGCGAAGTAGTGGTTTCCTCTTGACACTGCTTGCGTCGGGTGATCTAATGCACCTCGAAATCCAACATGTAATGGTACTACTACTAGTATAGTAGAATTGAGAATTATCAAACGGAAAAACGAATGTTTTTTAGATGAGCCCTATAAACCCTAGTGGGTACGTACTCCGTAAAGACAGATTTTTCCAAAACTAATTCGCTCCCTTTCATGAATTCTGTAGTATACTCATCCATCGACGCTCCCTTTCATGAATTCTATACTTCCTATCACCGAAATGTGGGACATATAGCAACCGGGTCAACATGTCAAGCACCAAATAACAGTGCGGAACAGCAGGGGGGCGCACCCCACTCGTACCGGCCCGGTAGTAGTAATAAGCAATGAGACGTCAAATCACAATGCCGCACCTTCCCAGACGGACGAAGCAACCATTATTTCACACTTTGGTTCACCATCATCTCAAACCACGTAGTATTGCTTCTGCCTCAAGAGGGACACGCGCATCACCTTGGTACATCATGACACGTGGAACCGCATGACAAGCCATGCTCCTCCATCGATCGCTCGGTAAAATCACCTCATTTTTACTATACTTCCTCCGTATCGGTTTACTACATGGCATGCACGTTGTTCTAGGTTGAGAATTTAACTGGCTATATATGTGATGAACAGTGCTCTAGCCTTTTAAAAAATGTATACTTTTGTACAGTAGTACTATCGATGGATTGCGCCATGGAGCAAAAATTGAAATAAAAAAAAGGTGGTACATATAGAGAACGCTCGTCGCCAAATTATGTATATAGTACTATTAAAAAAGCTAGTACGTGCTTAATTGGGGTGCTAAATTCTATTAAAGAAATACTAGTAGTATGTACATACTGAAGAGTTAAAGTAACGAGAAGAAACATAACATAGTTCTGCTGGGGGCTCAGCACAACACACCCCTCAAATTAAAGTAAGCACACCTGAAATTAAACTATGCAACTAATCCGGTAGACACTGCATTAGAAGTTTAGAACCACCATGAGCAACGACACTGCCACCTTACTCGGAGTCCTCGTCCACGTCCTCGACTTCGTCATTGTCCCTCTTCCTCTTGGCCGATACTTCTTTGCTTGAACCGCACACTTGGCTGTTGCTCTTCATCCAACCCTTGTAGATATTGAAACAAAGGTAGCCATCCATTGCAGCATAGTGGATGTGGTCTATATCTAGTACATTCCACTGCCATGCATGACGATGAAATGTGTAATGAGGTTTCTCCAGTTTACAGTACGAAGGATGAACCATGGCTCCTGCCAGGGTCAGCATTGAAGGCTGACGAGAGGGCACCAGCCGATTCTTCTGGAGGTCGAAGGGGTTGCCTACAACGAGGCCTATCCAACCCAGGACTTCTTTGTCGTTCTTAAAGTCTACAGTAACGAATTTCACTGTTTTGTCCTTGAGGAAGTTCTTAAAATCCTGGCACTCAATGTCGGCATGGCATATGTGGTAGACCAAGCAAACGTTATGTACACAAACCTGGATCATGGCGGGCTTCTTCCTCTCTTCGTCCTTTAGATCCTTCTCTCGTCCCAGGACTATGGTGTACTCAACATCTAGCCCAGCGACCCACTCATCATCTGAGTTTTCGAACATGCGTCTGAAGCGAGAAAGGCATCCTTTCACCGTCGCGGAAGAACGGGTGTAGATGACGTCGAACTCGTCGCCGGTGATGGTTCTAACCTTGTACTCACCGCCGATTGTGGAGATTTGGGACGCCATGGATTTAGGAGGAGGGTTAGGATTAGTGGAACTGCCGTAATGTGAATGGACGGGACGACTAGGAGCGAACCGCCGTAGTATTGAAGGACGTGCGGGGACGAGTAGGAGCGAACTGCCAGCGTGTGAACGGCAGGGTAGTGGCTTTCCATTCTCCCATGATACGGGCTTCCGAGAGCCCTTGGATCTAAGATCGAACGGTTGCGTGGTGTGATTCTAGACCTATGGGTGAAAATCCTATCCTGGAGGGTTATTCTGCAAATTTTCAGCAACTTAGCATGCAACTGTTTGATCTCAGATCCAAGGGCTGCCAGCAGCCCGTATCATGGTCGTGCCTACCACGACCGTCGCGTCGCTCGCGCGGTCGCGCCCTTGGAGATTTAACACGGTGCGTTAGGCTATCTGATGTTGGCATGTCATACATAGTCATTACTTAGTCACTCATACTACAACAAGGTTGGCTATAAGGTTGGCTATAAGTGTATTTTTTTACTCCTCTCTATCTCTTTCTTTGTACTCCCTCCGTCCCATAATGTAAGAATGTTTTTGACATTAGTGTAGTGCCAAAAACGTTCTTATATTATGGGACACAGGGAGTACTAGTATTTATTGCATTTGCCAAGGAGTGACCTCTTCCAATGAAATGGTGTTGCTAAGTTTGCTTCATTTAATTAGCTATAGACTCAAAATTGTCTTTTCACCTAGGTACACGCGCTTAGCACCGTTTCTTCCTTGGGTCACCAAACTAGTCTCTCTCTTCTTGATTAACTTGCCACATCAGACTTTATGCCTATGTGGCAAGCTTAAGCACCTGTAGGAGCAAGTAAAAGTAAGTACAATAGTGCGCTTTACATGGCATTTTTGCATATGTGGAGGAAAGAGAGGCAAGGAAAAAGTGGAGAAGTGGGCTCTCATGCAAGAGCCAGCCTCTACTACATGGTGGAGCATTGGGAGAGGCACCTGTATGGAGGTGGTCAGGAATCGGGAGACTCACGCCGGTCGTAGCGCCGCAGTTAAAATGATAATGGCAAGTCAAATCACGGGGCCCCACCTGTCCAGCAGTAACTCGCTGTCAAATCACACAGCCCTATGTTTGCAACAGCCTACTCCCTCGTCTTCTCGCGTCTATGTCGAACCGCTAGGCGGAACTGCCCCGCCTACCATGCAGGAAAAGCCCCGCCCTCGACTTTTAATTACAACTACATCCTCTTAAGAATCCAATGATATACTTTTTGTGACATAGTAACTCATATTTAGTTAGTCAAATGGATGACCTAGAACTACGTGCAGGTCCTATAAACCGAGACGCCTAAAAATAAAAAAACCGATACGCCTAAAAATAAAAAAACCGAGACGGAGAGGGTAGTTCAGCACGTATCTTTTTAGATCAATATAGTCGGGATTCACCAAGGAGCAAAACCAAGTGGTAGGCTGCTCCTGTCGTGTTGGTGTAGCAACTCAAGCAGGGTCAATCCGCACACGAAATGGTGACACACTTAACAGGACCCCTTTGGCCGACATGTGGCTCATCCACCGTCTTGTTCCACGTGCGATGCACCAAATTACAGTTCGGAGCAGCGGTTGGAATTGGAGGCACCCCGGTCGTAGCGCCGCAGTAGTAGAAAATGAGCGATGAGGGGTCAAATCACAAAGCCCCACCTTTCCCGCATTAAGCTAGACCGACGAAGCAACCATCATTTCACTCTAGGGCGCAAGAGAATAAAGAAAAGAGAAAACAATGATGCATGCGGCAGCTACCTAGGGCACCCTAGGGTAGGGGTCTCCACTACAGATCCTTTTTTTGAAAGCGCCTCCACTACAAATCGGCTTCTCCCTCGTCCTCTTGAAGAAAACCAATGATGAGTGCGGCGGTAGGGTTTTTAGGAGTACTACGGCGTGCGGGGCCACGTCGTAGTAAACGGTTTCTAGTCGACGCCTTAAATATGTGTGATCTGCTTGGTTTTATGGGAACGAGGCAACATTTTGGGTTCGGGGACCAGTGGATATATAGTACGTACAAAAAATTATGGACGTAGGTTCGACCAAAAGGCAATGATGCATGGGCCCTGCATTTTGATATACCCGGGCCGCATGAAATTTGCTACTCTGCTCAAAACTAGTAAGGTACACATGTATTGAACGCATGAGATTTCAAAACCAAATTATGAATAAATACACACTATAGCATGTAAAGCTTTGAGTCATATATGCATGATGTAGATGTTCGTTTAGTTCTTATAGTTCATCTCATTCAAAATCAATTAGTTTTATAAAAAATGTTAAGATTCATGGGGTTGTCCATTGTAAATCATAAAGTAAAAAAACAAATAATGGCAATTCATTTACAAAAAAATAATCAATTATGATACAGAAGATTCTAGAACAAAGGAGAAGTGCTTGTGTTTTGAGGTTTGTGCATTATGCTTAAGTTCAACCATGGAGTCTTCTAAATTGTACATGTGGTAGATCTGGTGGAATGTTGATGATATCCAACGGCCAGTAGTGCTCGGATTTGCCTATCTCTGCACTGCTGGGTTAGCTTCATCCAGCGACCATCTTTCAAAGTTATTGGCACACTATATAGTTCTTGTGCCATAGTTGCATGTTTTGGAAAAAAGCTACTAGTGGGTTGTACTATCTATTTAGGAATAGAAGATGTATACATGGAAGTTGTAGGGAAAGAGGTGACATGGAGCATCTCAATTCCTATGAGTAGGGATTGGAAAAGAGAAGTCATTTGGTTCACATCATAGGAACTTTTCTATTGAATATAGAGATGACATGTATCTCAATTCCTATGAGGAGGGATTAGAAAAGAGATGTAATTTGGTTCATATCATAGGAACTTTTCTATTGAATGTACGCTAATGTTTATTTTCTTTGAAATTAAGGGAGTATAGGAATCCATTCATATGAACCAAGTGGCTCTAAAGCTATAGAAATGATATCATGTTTATTTGCTTTGAAATGTGGAGTATATGAATCTATTCCTATGAACCAATTGGCTCTAAAGGAAAAAATCCTATAAAAAACATATCATATAGAGTTCCTATGATATTCCTCGACACTAAAGGATGCTTGAAATTGCTGTGGGTGATACGATGGTCTTTCTTTGTAGACTCCTCACTCATCTTTATAGTTACCTCTCGAAGATGAATGAAATGATATATACATGGTATTCTACATATGCAATTTGGTACATGAAAACTCGGTAAAAGTTTGCGAGGTTCGAATTTTAATAAAGCTATATGCATTGCATTTCAAAACGGAGGGAGCATACGGCAGTTGCTAACACTCACGTGGAAGATTTGTGTGTAGGAGTGGCTGTTCTGTTAAATGACATGGAAAAACTGATAGTGTCGGATGCCGATCTAACGGTTCTTATGGTGTTCGTCAGGAAAAGGCTTGTGGCGAACGTTTGTCGGATAATGATTTATGGACACATGCATTGCATTGATATGTGCCCCCTCTCTCTCACGCACACGCACACGCACCCTCACGAGTCACGACTCTCCCGAGTCCTCTCGCAGACTCGCACGTCGCACCCACCGTCTATCTGTAGGTAGACGTCACGCACATATGTGCTCTTCACACCCTACCCTCATAACTTCTAAAAAACAATAGACGGCGCACACATTTTATTTTAGCTCACATGTCACACACTTATACTATTACTCTTGCGGCGAACATTCTTTGGGCATAGTATATTGTACTCTCACGAAGAGAAGCGGTGCACGCACGCACTAGTTCTCTCACACCCACTCGCGGGTACACGTAGGAGCGCATTATTTTGAAGCTGGTACAACAAAATCACTCCACTATATATAAAAGTAGGAGCCTTAGCGCTTGCTTTACTAGGGTTCCTCTCATTCACTCTCTCATGCTCTTCAGATCTAAGAAACACATAGGTGGCCACACTCTCTCTCAGCTCACGGCTGGTCACAAATCCGGCCGGACAACCTCAACCGGGGCAGGGGTGTAGGTGCATCGTTCACGCTGTCGTCAGCGGCGAGGGAGGAGACCAACGGCTGCCCGTGCATCCCGATCGGCGGCCATGCCGTTCTCTCCGAGAGAGCACCGACTCGGGAGGGCCTCTGACCCCTTCTTCCTCCCTACGGTATTGTGGCCAAGATGCGGCCTCCCGATGCCGTCTTCGCCACATGACGACGACCCTCAGGTATATATTCCTTCGAAACCTGCCTTGCTCTACTACCCCAGCTCCCTTCGTGTGGATCCTTTTCTAATTCCGTCTGCTGTTCCAAAGCCACCTAGACTTCTACTATTATTAGAAGTAAAGCTAGTTCATACAGTCGACTCAAAGCGTTGGTTCAAATAGGGAAGAAAGTGGGAAAGTTGTAGCATGAATCTAGGACTTGGTTCTAAGAGGAAACAGGGGAAAGTAGTAATATCTGTCACTGCTTAAATAACCGTATTTCGTATTTGCGCAAACAGGGATGTCTGTCTCCATATCGTTTCGGGATGTCTGTCTCCGTATCATTTCTATCCGCGCAATCAAAAGCACACACCTTAGTTTTAGTACAACTGCGCAAAATGAGATGGATATCCCTCGTTGCCGTCGTCTAACCTCCCATCTTCAAGGTTTCCCTACATTGGTAGTGACTAAGGTAGAATGACCAACGCAATCTAAAAGAAGCTGATTCGTACGTTTTACTTCCTGATTGTAGTGTAGGGACGAGCAAAAACAACTGCATCCTAGTTCGGAATGCACTTTCTACCGGTTCATCCATGGACCGAGGACTAGCTGGCACGGCTGCATGGCGGTTTTTTGGACAGGTGCGCGGACAAGAGGCATTGTGGACTGCTTATTTCTGCAAATAGCGGTGCTTAAATTTAGTGGAATGCACAAGCATTTCAGTTGGTCAGTACACTGCATGGTTCAGTTCAGCATTCCAGCTGAGGCCACAATTATAATTGGTTATTCTGGAATGATAGAACCTAACCCTGGATGGTGACAACAATAAAAAACCAGAGTGAACTCCAGGAAATTTAAGCCTGCCGAGAGGCCCTTTGCTCAGAGAAGCCTTGCTTGTTTCTTCCTGATTTGTAAACATTCTCACAAGTTTGTCTTTTGTTGTGAACTAGTATATGTTTGTTATGTTCTATGAATCATTGAGATGTATAAAATTGCTTAACTTATGCTTTTCAAGTTTTTTATGAAGACGAGTTTAATGTGAGTGTTCCACATGAGCGCTGGACTAGCGTGTGAACGTTTGGAATTTATTACATTGTGGCCTCAATTAACTGCATGAACCACTGTAACAAGATACATAGTTGCTTATATGTCAGACAGCAGATTGTTGATTGTTAGCTAGTCGATAGCCTAGTGTTGAAGAGAGCTGAGCCAATGTGTCGTGTTTTACACAACTGCTTACAAGTGGGGTAGCACCAACAGTGTTTACAAGTACTTATGTATACGTCGGCACACGGTTCTCGAACGAGTGCTCTATTTCATGAAAACACACATTGCTCGTATGATAAACCATGACAACTTATGTCTTACCATGCCATATTCATGAAAAAACTAGTGAGGAGGAATCTATTTCGGCAACAATTATGATGGTTCTCACATGATTCACGGGCACACAAAAGTAGCAGCAGTTCCCATAGACGGATTCAAATAGAGTACTATCCCCAGAGGGGTGGATAACAGGCAAGGTTTAGATAATTAGACGCAATCCAAGCTACTATCACTACAAAAAAAAAGACACATCCGTGACATTTTGGGCCGAACAAATTTTTTTTCTGTCACACATATGACACTTCTATGACGATAATTGTGACAAAAACCGGTATCATCATAGATGTGGTGGGCTCCTACTTCTATGACAAAAATTCATGACAGAAAATGGGCTTTTCGTCTTGGGCGGGCCGGAGACGCAGCTGCATGACATTCTTTGGGCCATCCATGACGGAAAAAATCATGGTAGAAGCGAGGGGGAGGAAAATTTCGGGGAGTTCCCGGTTACGGTGGGAGGTTGGGGGCCGAGCGATGCGCATTTCTCTCGTACACGTACGCGCGTGTGTGCGAGGCGTTGGCTCTAACTGAACCCGAGCGAGGCATTGGGCTCTAACTAAACCCGAGCGATTGCACTATAGGCTACGCGTTACTGAACCCGAGCGATCGATCGATGGCTGCTAACTGAACCCGATCGAGCGATTGCTTCGCTACTACTGCTAACTGAAGTCGATTCATGGGATGAACAGTGAGTG
>NC_057809.1:223117672-223165985 GCF_018294505.1 Triticum aestivum | reverse complement strand
CTCCCGATGAACATGACGCCCGTTTCGACTGTAGCGCTCCAACACAAGTCTGTTTCCTCCGTTTTGCGGTACGCCACACCCCTCCCGATCAACAGGACCCCCGTTTCGACCGTAGGAGGTCCGTTTCCTCCGTTTTGCGATACGCCACACCCCTCCCGATCAACAGGACCCCCGTTTCGACCGTAGGAGGTCTGTTTCCTCCGTTTTGCGGTACGCCACACCCCTCCTGATGAACAGGATCCCGTTTCGAACGTGGCCGGTCGAACACAAGGCCGTTTCCTCCATTTTGCGGTACGCCAGGCCTCGTTTTCATTGCCTGTTCCGTCCAAGCCCTCCCGATGAACACGACGCATTTTGTTGCCTCACCATGAACACGATGCATTCTGTTCCCCCCCCATGAACACGATGCATTCCGTTGCCTCCCCATGAACACGACGACAACGCTATTTCTCTGTTCCGACCCAGCCATGTACACGAGCCCTCGCCATACGTATGCGCGAGTAGGCGTTCGAGACCCCGCCCGTATGTACACATACGTGGTGGTATTTTCTTTCTTGCACCGTGACCGTTGTACGTACGTGTACATGCTACGTGCGCGCCTCTACTATGACACGTGCGCGCCTCTACATTGACCAGTATATATGTACGTACACGTTCGCGACTAGAATGACAGCGCTACGTACGCTTCGACTAGCTGGGTCCCGACTGTCAGGCACTTCCTTGCGTGCGAAGATGTAGCTGGTGGGTCCCAGCAGCCAGGGGGGCGAATCGTTTTTTTTTTGCCCGGACGCACTTCCTTGCGTGCGAAGGTGTAGCTGGTGGGTCCCAGCAGTCAGGGGGGAAACATTTTTTTCACGATATACGGTGGCCCGTCCGGTGGGTCCCCGCTGTCAGGTGGAGGAATAATTATTTTGCATGTAATAAGGAGGCACTTCCTTGCTGCGGCCGTGGACCCAGCTATCAGCCTCTCCACGTACAGTCCACATCCGATGGAAGTCGTTCCTTGACCATGTTGACCACGCCGCGCCGAGAGCACCAGGGCGGTGGACGACGGCGAGGCCTAGGAAGGGGACGACGGGGAGCCGGGGAAGACGCGGCAGTGGAAGCCCGCGCGGAGAGGAGTACGAGGGTTCACTGGTTCGGCTGCGGTGTGAGGCTGCCATCGCCGCAGGGCCTGGCCAGCGGTGGGAATAGTAGGGGGCGGTGAGGCCTCCGCGGCAGCACAGCCGACCACGGGAGGCAGGAGCATGCGACACGACCGGTGCTGCTTTGGGCGGCTGGAGCAAGAAGACCAGAGGTTGAAGAAGCACTACGGCCGTTGGATGGACATCGTACTGTCACTGGAGCTAGAATCATTCATATTGACTAAAGTTGACAAAGGCCCCCGTCCCAGTCAACTTAGTAGGCCCACAAGTCAGCCTCCCACCATGGTGGGTCTCATCTAGCAGGGGGAGTATTCATTTTTTGTGCGTAATAAGGAGGCACTTCCGGTGGGTCCGAGCTGACAGCGGGGGGAATGTTTTTTTCACGAAATACGCTGGCCCGTCCGGTGGGTCCGAGTACTCAGGGGGGAAATGTTTTTTCGTGAAATAAGGTGGCTCATCTGGTGGGTCCCTGTTGTAAGGTGGAGGAATAATTATTTTGCGCGTAATAAGGAGGCACTTCCTTGTGGCCGCCTAGACCCAGTTGTCAGCCTCTCCATGTATAGTACTCTTCCGATGGAAGTCGGTCGTTGACCATGTTGACCATGCCGCACCGAGAGCACCAGGGCGGTGGTCTGGACGACGGCGAGGCCTAGGAAGGGGACGACGCAGAGCCAGGGAAGACACGGCAGTGGAAGCCCGCGCGGAGAGGAGTACGAGGGTTCACTGGTTCGGCTGTGGTGTGAGGCTGCCGTCGCCGCAGAATAACAGGGGTTGTGCTGATTGGAGGGATGGCTTGGCCAGTGGTGGGAGTAGTATGGGGGCGGTGAGGCCTCCGCGGCAGCACAGCCGGCCACGGGAGGCAGGAGCAGGCGGCACGACCGGCGCTGCTTTGGGCGGCTGGACCAAGAAGACCAGAGGTTGAAGAAGCACTACGGCCGTTGGATGGACATCGTACGGTCACTGAAGCTAGAAACGTTTATTATTGACTGAGTTGACAAAGCCCTTGGTACGCTCCAACTTAGTAGCCCACAGGTCAGCCTCTGAAACGGTGCGCCCCAGATGTTAGGGGGAGGGATCATTTTTTGGGTGGCCGAAGCTAAGAATATCCGAGATTGAAGAAGAAGCACGACATCTGTTGGATAGACATCCAACGGCCACTACTGCTAGAACCGTGTGTTGACTATAATAAGTTGGCAAAGCCTTGCATACACGTCAACTTATTTTTTTAGGGGACGCGTCACTTAGTAGGCCCACAAGTGTGTGGTAGAGAACTTATAGCCCATTTGCGTTTTGTAAGAATGTACAGCCCATTTTGGAATTCTAATGGAATTTACAACAGCCCATTTATAGTTTGTTAAAAGTACAACCCATTTTCTAGCTAGGACAATGATTAATAATTTCAAGCAACCGTTGAAGACAGAATTCAATAAAATTTCCCACATTTTGATTGGCTCCGAAATATTTTTATCTTGAAATTTCTAGTCAGATTAAATATAAATTTGTATCACGTAAAAATCCAACGAAACATTGCGCGCGCAACAATGAAAATTTAAGATTTTCAAAATCCATAAATAATATTTTATAAACTAATTTTGTGTTTGGTGCATTTTTTATAATTACTGCCCAGTTTTTACATCCCATTTATTATTTTTAAAGCTCATTTTCCTGTTAAGCCTAATGCATCCCTCCTAGGAAAGATTTGCAGCCCAACGGGGCGGAGAATAACAAGTTGACCATGCATGTGTATTCCTCAAAAAGACGTATAGCTGGGCTAGCCATTTTCATCTTGAAAAAATTATTATCTGGGCTGGATATCTGGCATGGGCTAGACGGGCCACAGCCCGCCCAGTTAATACCCTACTCTCCTTCGAACAACAACAAAATCATCGCCAAGAAAAACTCTGCAGTGCTCACGCCTCAAAAACACAAATACTGCTCGAGCTGCTTGGTCCCAGCTGTCGGCCACACCTTGTGCAATTCTCTCATTTATATTGACTACATAGGTTGACAATGGTGTGGGACCGTGATGTCAGGAAACCAGGAGAAAGCAAAAAATATATAGTTGTACATAATAAGGAGGCACTTGCGTACGTACGGCTATGGCCCTAGTGGGTCCCTAGTGTCATCCAGTCAAAATAAAGTCATCTCCTGAATCCTCATGTTCGTTGACGATGTTAACAATGCTCGGCGCCACGGCGAGCACAACAACTCGAAGGACAACGGAGAGGGCCTCGCGGGCCCTAGGGATGGTCTGATACAGCGCCCGCTACTCATTCAGGATGCCAGGATCATCGGACACCTATGAGCACCTTTGAGAAACTGAGACAGCATGAAACGGTAAGGCCGTGCTTGGGAGCTCTGGTTTATTTCAAACCTGTCTTAACATACAAGTGTAATTTACTCGTCATCGAAAACAACGCGTAAAATACAGGCGTAATGAAACCGAGGGCCCGAGGTTTGTAAGTAAAACCGGCGGGTTATGCGTGTAATTTGAGAGACCATTGTATATTTTACAAGCACTGCTATATGGACAACATTACCAGACGATACATGCACGACGTGCGTATCATGCCATCCATGGGCAAGGCTGAAATAGCAGCTAACGGCTGGATTATCAATCGTCCAAGTGTCGTTCAGCGTTTTTATCATGTGTCAAGTACTTCCGATATTTTACTAGTCGAAATCGACCAACCAAGCGCCTTCGCCCGAGACCATCTGCTTTATATTTACAAGCATCAGTTTTACAAGCGGTTTTGGTTGGAAAACAACGATCCAATCACGTCCTAATATCATGAGTTGGTCGAAAGATCATATGGTTTCACGTCTAACCTACCCGACTTGTCGTATAGGCTATGAATGAAACATCAGACGATGAACTTCTTAAGCCGAAAACAACAGAAGAGGATGATCTTCTTAACAAGCAAATCACTGGCATTAGATTGACATGCAAAACAATACGAAGCATTATTCTCAGGAGGCACGGTGAACAGCTCGTGATGCCGCATGCCACAACATTCCAAGCTCAACTTTGCAATCAAACACAAGGCCTGGCATTACATAGACAATATTCAGAACAAACTCTTAACATAGGAATATCTCAACAGAGTAACTATTTACTTCTAAACTAAACACAGGAATAGGAAAAAACACTCGACGTTGCTCACAGCAAGGGCGTCCCACTCAAAAATATCAAATGCATGTCTTCTGGCTAACATCAATGAGCAAATTTTGACAAGGTTTTCCAATTCCAATATATTAAACTAACGTCTTCTTGCTAACATCAATGATTAAACTTTGACAAGCTTTTCCCATTCAAAATATGTAATGCCTATGATCGTGGAGTCCTGTCGCTTCTTGCTAACATCAATGATTAAACTTTGACAAGCTTTTCCCATTCAAAATATGTAATGCCTATGATCGTGGAGTCCTGTCGCTTCTTGTACTTGTTTGGGCACTTCTTGCCCAGGGCACTCCATGTGTTATTAAATTGCCAATGGTCTCTGTAGACTAGTCATGTCACCAGTGTCTAATATTTATGGCACCGGCTGTAGCAATGGAGGGATTCGGTGCCAAACTAAGAAAAGGTGAAATTGGCACCTCTTTTGGCCTACATAGTGGAAGGCCTAATACTCTGTAAAGCTTCTCGGTCATTCCTTCTGTAATGTAGCGCAAACAATGACTACTTCTTTCTGCAAAGTGGAACGACCAACTGGACCCAGTAATGCAGCAGTTTGCCTTGGACACATTGGCTCCTTTTGTGGAGTTGAACTAAAATCGAAGTCGGAATAAAACTGAGCTTTAATTTTGATATCCCTGTAAGCAACAAAAGGTATAAGGGAAACAATTACTGAGAAATAACGGTTGATGACTTGTACTCCCAGAAGAAAAACATCTACTGATCTACCTTATCTTAATGGGAAACAAAGCAGGAGAGTAGCAATTCTCAACCAGTGTGATTCATTCATATTAATTGAGACATTATCTTAACAATGCCTTGTTTCAAGATGTATAAAGAACGAAAAAGCAGAAAAGTATCATTCCTAAAACAATGCGACTGATTCGTTTTAATAGAGACATTATCTTAACAATACCTTGGTTAAACATGTAGAAAGAACTACAAAGCAGGATAGTACCATTTGTAAAACACTGTAAGTCTGTAACTGATATATAATAACAAAGACATTATCTGAACAATACATTTCCTAAACATGTACTTCGGCCAATCCCTAACAGAAATGGTACTCCTGCCGATCCCTAATAAGTGTTTGCAGTTTTGAACTAAGATTCAGTTCCAGGGTAGAGTGGGCGCAACAACAGTATGTGCTTCCATCTACTTATAAAGGGGGTGATGCAGAGTTTGTTGTAACAAAGCAACAAGCATCATGTCTGGGTTGGTTCTATTTTTGTTCACTACTTAATGGGAAAAGACAGCAATACAATAGCTTCAATTCAACATTTATTTAAAACAGTACCAATACAAGTAGCACAACATCTCAAAGCACACTGCACAATCATGTGGATGAAGGCCTGTACTGACCTTTCATGAGACCGACAACGATAAAATACGAATTTGCCAACACGAATAGGAAATCCAATCTCATTTTGTGCAGTTGCACTGAAATCAAGCAAAGTGTTTCACGTAGAGAAGCAAAATGTCGCAATAGAAACAAGTTGAATAGATATCCCTGTATAAACAGAGGAAAAAAAAGGAATCAATTACTGGCTAATAAAGGAGGATGAAACATGCGGCCACAAAAATGGTAATCCCACCAATCCCTAACAAGTGTTGCAGTTTTGAAATAAGATTCAGTAGTTAATTCTGAGAGTGGCATCAATTACTGGCTTATAAAGGGGGTGATGCTGAATTTGTTGTAACAAAGCAACAAGCATCATGTCTGGGTTGGTCATATTTTTGTTCACTACTTAATGGGAAAAGACAACAATACAATAGCTTCAATTCATCATTTATTTAAAACAGTACCAATACAAGTAGCACAGCATCTCAAAACACACTGCACGATCATGTGGATGAAGGCAAGTACCAACCTGTCATGACGCACACAAGATCACATACGAATCTGCCAACACGAATAGGAAATCCAATCTCATTTTATGCAGTTGCACTGAAATCAAGCAAAGTGTTTCGCGTAGCGAAGCAAAATGTCACAATAGCAACAAGTTGAATAGATATCCCTGTATACACAGAGGCAAAAAAGGAATCAATTGTTGGCTAATAAAGGAGGATGAAACATGCGGCCACAAAAATGGTAATCCCGCCAATCCCTAACAAGTGTTGCAGTTTTGAAATAAGATTCAGTAGTTAATTCTAAGAGTGGCATCAATTACTGGCTTATAAAGGGGGTGGTGCTGAATTTGTTATAACAAAGCAACAAGCATCATGTCTGGGTTGGTCCCATTTTTGTTCACTACTTAATGGGAAAAGACAGCAATACAATAGCTTCAATTCATCATTTATTTAAAACAGTACCAATACAAGTAGCACAACATCTCAAAGCACACTGCACAATCATGTGGATGAAGGCCTGTACTGACCTTTCATGAGACAACCAACATAAAATACGAATCTACCAACACGAATAGGAAATCCAATCAAGTTTTGTGCAGTTGCACTAAAATCAAGCAAAGTTGCCAGTGTGACATCTAAGTTTTCTATAGCAACAAGTTGAATAGATATCCCTGTTTTAAGAGGCAAAAAAGAAAACAATTACTGGCCAATAAAGGAGGATGAAACATGCGGCCACAAAAAGAAGCATCTACCTTATCTTGGTGGAAAACAAAGTATAGGACAGTAGCATTTCTAAAACGGTTGCATTGATTCATATTAACAGAGAAATTCTTTTAAAACAGATCAGTAGTTAATTCAGAGATTAGCAACAGAAAAATAGCTGCATGGGACATGCCAGTACCATGTGCGTCCACATGTATAAATGGGTGATGCAGAGTATGTAGCCAAGCAACATATATGCGTTGGTCCCATTTTTGTTCTCTTTGAACCTCCTTCCTATGTGAGGGTAGCAAATCTAGTCGTGCACAAACTACCCGACCCCCCAGTTTCTTTCCATTTTCAACAAAGAGATCGGTTCCTTACAGACGTGTGTACTGGGTTACCCCCTTTTTCCCTTTTCAACCTACAAAGCGGATGGATAGCCAGTCTATACTACTTTCTGCCCCTCCTTTCCTTATTGAACCACATCCTAGATTCTTGCTCCAGCCCACCGCACCCTTCTTTCCTCTTTGAACCAAGACCTAGATTCGACTACAGATCGAAAAAGATCCACATGCAGCTAGAGCAACAACGGTTTCAAAGAAACTTATACCTTAGGGTCGTCGGGATGTGGCAAGGCGTGCGGCGGGAGGCTGGATCTGCCCACACTACGGACGGCAGTGAGGAAGAAGGGGTCGGTGGCCCTCCCGCACAGGCGCTGGGTGAAAGAGAACACCGCAGCCGGCAGTGGATTGCCTCCCTCGTCGAAGGCGATAGAGTGAACGCTGCACCTCCTCCCCTTCCCGATGCGATGGGATATGGATGCCTCCTTCACCAGCTATGAGGGAGGAGAGAGAGAGACAAGAGGCCAACGCAGTCTTGTTTAGATCTGATGAAGAGAGTGTGAGAGACTGTGAATATAGCAAACCCTAGCAAATGAACGCTGAGCCTCCAGCGTGTAACATATATGTAGTGCGGCGAGCGTGTGGAGAGTGCAAACTCTAGCGAACAAGCGTTGAGGCTCCCACTTATATATATATATATATATATATATATATATATATATATATATACTACTTTAGTACGGACTGAGTTCCGGTGCCTTCACTGCACCTGCTTTTGGCTGTATGATAGGTGAGCCAGCCACATTTTGGGCCCACCTATCGTAAATCCAAAGGCAGGTGCACTAAGTCAATGAAGCTGCGTCCATATAGTACTCTCGTTTATACGACTAAAATATAGTGGAGTGGTTTTATTTTTCTCTCCATAACAATCGTTTTAAATTGTGTAAGTACGAAAAGAAACTCTTTATTTAATGTACAGTGAAGAAAACTAGTACTACTTCCGATGAACTAATGATCCACGCCCACGTGTCCTGGTCGCACTTCCTGTCCTTCACGTGTGGTACACTACCCTCCCTTAAGTAAACTCGATCAAAAACACGCCCTCGCTTCCAGGTCGCGAGAGTCGTCGCGCACACACACATACACATAGACATGCATATCCGTGTTTACGTAAAATTCCATTTCCATCTCCATCTCCAATCATATTTGTCCAACAGGCACATTATTTACGTTGTTAATTATATACGCAGCAATATTAACATACAGCATCTCTTGTTTGCGCACGTCCGGACCGCTGCCATGGCTGGTCCTGACCAACCCGAACGCTCTTCATCACCCGTGCGTGCTTCCCGCCCGAAACGGTCAGTGCTGCATTCATGCCCGGCCAAAGCGGACGCAACCTCTCACTGGCGACGGCATTGAAGCAGCGCGTCGGCCGAGAGAGCGTCGCCCGCGCCGCTTCCGGGTGCACGCGGCTGCTCCGCGTTCAAAGGTCGCAATAGCCGGCTACAACATGTGTGATCTCTTCCAGTAGTAAGTTCTTGGGAGTCCGTGCTACAGCTAGTTATCCTCCCCCAACTCGTCAATCTCTTCCAGTAGTGCTAGTACTCCATGGCGCGATCCATCGACAAGCAGGCGGGAAAGTTATGGTATACTACTCGGTTTGCGGTGAGTGGCATGCCAAGCGACCGTGTGGGGTCGAGCCGTGGAGGAGGGTGAGACACGAACACGATAGACGTGATTTAAACGTTGGTTTTGCTCGATGGCGTGATCCAACGAAACGAAACGGTGGTTTCTCTCCGTTTCCATTTTTTCTCCGGAAAAACGGAAACTTTTCCACTCCATTTTCATTCCTATTCCAAGGTTGCCCCATTACAACATTCCATCAAATACAAAGGAAAACTAACACGCATGCTGATGCATCTCAATGATTCATAGATCATGGCCAATATTTACTTCACAACTAAAGAAAAAAGTTGTGAGAGCATGTACGATAGAAAAACTACTGATGGGGTCACTACGACTTAAACCCTAAACCCTAAACTTGATTTAATTTCCTGGCCAGGTAGAACCTGTTGAAGGAAAGACGGCTGGCACCCTCGGATCATACGATGCTTTTGTGCAGTTCCACTAAAATCAACCTGGGCATCCCTGATGGCAAACATATTGAAGAAGTGTGATTAGAATAATAGTACTGGCACTAGTTCATGAGACATAAACTCATCACAAGTAGAAGCCGGTAGAAGTAGAGAAAGATCGACATGGAGATGGAGCTACGGCAGTGGAGCAAGCCGGCTCCAAAAGGAAGATGGACTACCTGGGACGTCGGGCTGTAGCTAGAAGGGCGGTTGGGACGCGGCATCGGCCCATACCGCGGTGACCCCCGATTGGGACGCACCCACTGTGGGTTTTCTCCCTCGCCGATGTCGACCGCGTCTACGTAGAACATTGTTCCCTTCCCCCAGCTGCGGGATCAGGCCCATCGTTCTTGTGAAGAGAGCTACCTAAGCAAGCAGGCTTGTAGCTTAGGCTCCTGCTAGTGTATATATAGTGGTTTTCTTTTTCTCTCCATATCAACCATTTTATATTGCGTACGTGTCATTCAAGAGTGAAATGATGGTTGCTTCTTCCGACTAACTTACTGTGTGATTTGACTGCTCCTTAGTGGCCCCTACACGTACTCCCCCTACGTGTATGCAACAGTCACATGTACACATGGACGCAAAAACGCGCGCGACGCCCTAATGCATGCATGTCCGAGCACACGACGGAACACACACGGTCACGCTCAAGTGCTCAACCTACACGTGCATGCACACACATACTCAGTCAGGGTGAGCTAGTGACCGTATGAACACCAGAAAATACATATATTGAGCGCAATGAGCGTATTATGAAATCCCACTGACCATATTTTTACAAATATACAGTGACAGACAGTGTATTTATCTCGTTTGAAATTAAGCCATATTAACCGGAGAGGAGGCAGCATGGACTAGCATTACTTTGTTGTGTCCCGTCAACTTGCCGAACGAGGAGAAGGTTGCGGGACGGGAGAAGCTTGCGCGCGGTGGCTCGTAGGACAAGGAGAAACTTTTGACTAATGCAAGCTCTCCCTCGCTCAGGCGGTGGACGTGCAACAGTTGATTCGGTGTCAGATTGCCAGAAGCATACACTATACTACTAGTGCTATTATTGTTCAACTTCCCGAACAGCCAAGCACAAAGTTTACTAGTACTACTACTATAGTTCATAAAGGTATGTACTATACTAGTACTAGGAACCAGATGGATGAGCGTCTGCACTCTTATTATAATTTTAAAATGTGATAAAGCAATCTTCAACACATTTGGTTCTCTTCGAGGGTTCTCGCATGTGATAATGGAAGTTGATTGCATGGAACACTCGCCACAATTCTTGCTTAATTCTGGCTCATATCCTGTTATAAATAGTAGTGCTCGGTAATATTTCCTCTTTTTTGTTATTCAGCATGTAAACAGGTCAGCAAACCTTGCGGCGCATCTTCGTGCGAACCGTGCTTGCTGCACTTTGAATGTGGCCGAGAGCTGGCTTGATGAAACACCTCGCTTCCTACTTCTTTTTTTGCGGGGTACCTCGCTTCCTAGTGACCAGTGTCTTGGCTGATCGTCCTAAGAATGCTTATATATGAATAAAGCTCTCTCATTTACCCACAAAAAAGATTAAGCCATATTAACCGGAAAGGAGGGAGTATGGACTAGCACTACTTTTTGGTGTGTCCCGTCAACTCGTAGAACGAGGAGAAGCTTGCAGGACAAGGTGAAGCTCGCTTACGCCTTTTGACTAATGCAACCTCCCCTCGGTGGACATGCATCAGTCCATTCGGTGTCAGGTTGTCAGAGGCCTACACTGTAGTACCCAACATGCGGAGTACCATCATTGTTCGACTTCATGAAGGGGCGAAGAGCCAAGCGCAGTAGTACGCGTACTTGGTTTTGCACCTTCATACTACTCCACCCCCCGTCACAATTTACAGGGCGCGCTTCATTATGATGCATTTCTCTCAATGCATTTCCTCCACCAGAGAGACTTTAGACGCGTTTGGTTTAATGCCCAATTAATTAGGGCGTGGTAACCGCAATCAAGTCCACAATTTTCTCTCCATGTACTGTACTACTACGGAGTGCATGCATGTGTGTACCCAGGGTGGAAGCACTGCATGCATGTGTTTACGCACTATTCCCTCTAGTAATAGATGCCGTGCTATAACTACCAATGCTATTTTTTAGGCCGATTGATAGTCGCCTTGGTCCCACGGATATTTTTTTCTTTTTTCTGAAGCGCGTTGTATAAACAGTGACAGATGGAGTAGTATGAGCGGCTTCAAAGAAGAGCATATTGATGGTTGCTTCTTCAGAGCAACTTACAGTGGGAAAGGTGGGGCCTATGATTTGACTGCTCATTACTCACTATTAATGCGGCGCAACGGCCGGGCTAAGTCTCCCATGCGGTTGTGCACTACCCCCTCGGTTCTTAAATATACTCCGAAGTATTTGTCTTTCTAGAGATTTCAATGAGTGACTACTCAAATATTTGTCTTTTTAGAGATTTCAAATGGACTGGCACATACGGATGTATATAGACATATTTTAGAGTGTAGATTCACTCATTTTGCTCCGTATGTAGTCACTTTTTGAAATCTCTATTAAGACGAATAGAATATTTAGGAACGGAGGGAGTACACATACGAAGCAAAATGAGTGAATCTACACTCTAAAATATGCCCATTTGAAATTTGTAAAAAGACAAATATTTAGGAACGAAGGAGTATAATTTTGTGCATGGCACATGGACCCGGATGATGAAGAGGCTTCTGGCAATGCTATCAAGCTTCCATCATTTGTTTACATAATTGACGTACTATACAAATAATTTTCCAGCGACATGAAATTGTACAATGGTGTGAGCTTTCAGCTTTTGTTTCGCGTGTCTTGCCATCGATGCTCTTTCGGAAACAATAAAAAACTAACTTCCTTGCTAATGCATGTCAATTATTAGCAGATCAGAGCTAATAATTACATCACAACTGAAGACAAAGTTGTGAGAAGGTGTTAAATTAAAATTGATCCATGCTTTCAGTGGCAGCAACGTCCCCCCGGCTCTGTCTAAATCAACAAGGCATGTTGGGAAAAAAGTAGTTGTCTGGAGCATGCAACATTCCGATCATTTTGTGCAGTTCCACTAAAATAGAGCTGAGCGTCCCTGTTCCAAAGATATCAAGTGTGATTACGATAATAGAGGACTGCTGATGAAACAATAAACACACAAATAGAAGCCGGTCACCTTTGCAGTCTCTCTTAAGACTAACTAGTTGGAGAAGATTAGGCTCGGAGTTGGATGGGGAGGATAGAGCAAAACCAATCTCCCTTTGTGCAATTGCACTGAAATGTAGAGACGTTGCCTGTGTGACATTTTAGTACAAATGCACAAAACACTCTTAAGAAAAAAGTGATTTGTGCAGTTCACCAAAAGGTCGCAATAGCAACGAGGTGAAATGGATAGCCCTGTTTGCAAAAAAGAGGTAGAAAGGAAACAATTACTGGCCAATAGCAGTTGATGACACATGCGACGACAAAAAAGAAGCATATTCCTTGTCCTAAGGGAAGATAACAACACGGTTGTGTTTGTCTAAACGGTGTGAGGACGAGAATGCAATATGGAAAGTATGCTGGACGAGCTACGTTTTGGGCAAAGAACTATGGAAGATCCACATGCAGCGACGTGGGAAAACGAGCAGTGGAGCAAGGCTGGAGGGGATACCTGGAGGTCATCAAAATGTAACTAAGTGAGCGGCGGCGGGTGGAATCTGCGAGTAGGTGGTGTAGGCCCTGCCGCGCCAGAGCTTGGTCAGAGAGAATGGCGTGTACCGCAGATCGGGACGTGCTGCCTCGGCGCCGTCGAACGGAGAAATGATGCACTTCCTCCCTTTCCCCTGGCGTACGGGATGCGGCCAGATCAGTGACCAACGGTGAGAAAGAGATAGGCCACCACACTCCCTTTCCCCCGGCAGACGGGATGTGGCCAGATCAGTGACCAACGGTGAGAGAGAGAGGCCACCACACTCCGTTTCCCCCGGCGGACGGGATGTGGCCGGATCAGTGACCAACGGTGAGAGAGAGAGAGAGGCCACCGGAGCCTTGTCTGAGATACTCTGAAGAGCGGACTACCTTTTCCTCCATAAAAATCATTTTATATTCTGTGTACGTGCCATTGAGCGCTATAACTTTATTTAAAAATAACACGGCAACGCGTCAAGTCGAACTTTGTTTCGTGCACGCGTGGTACACAACCTCCCTAGGTAAACAACCGCTACAGGCGTTCAAATTAGCATGTGGGCTGCCATTTCGTAAAGAATTGAGCTCCACCGTGTACCCGCGCGGGTGTGGCTGGGCATGAAGCGTGAGTATGTTCACGGTGCACCTATTCTCTTCTTGTATACGTACACCACCTACGTGGGGTTGTGTGAGAGAGATACAAACCTAGAGAGATATAGTGTGTGGGTTCTTGAGAGTTTTTTTGTGTGTGGGGGGGTCAATCAAAATATTTAACATATGCAATGTGTGTGAAATAGGGTCCTGGATATAACATATATATAGAGGGGGCGATCCACGAGAAGAGAGTGGAGGTATCATCGGCTTGAGGTGTCCATAGAATCGAAGAGAGGGATGATGTGTGTGTGTGTGTGTGCGCGCGCGATTGATAAAGAGTGACATCGAATTTGTGTGTGCCCACATCAAAGTTATAGAGTGGCTGGCCTACTGGAACGTGAGATGGACATGTGCAGTTTGTCTCTGTGGCATGGATACCTACCTGCAGCGCTCGACTATCGGTGTGTGGTGGGGGAAGAGGGAGGCCCAATTAACTATAGAGGTACAATGGCTGGTATATGTGTGGAGGAGGAGAGAAGCCTACCTCATGTATTAAGGAGATCGATCTGCCTCATGTATTAAAGGAGATCGATCGGCATCCATGCATATTTGCAGGAGATGAATAAGGTTGGGAGAGAGACAGAGCTAGAGTGTTGGAGGGGGTGGTAGTGGAGTTGCTTCTAACAAATGGTGGGATAGGCTTGCTAGACAAACGGAGGGCACGCCCGCAATATCAATAAGAGAGGAGGTGGCTGCTTGTTGCCTGTGCACGTGCATGTGAGAGACGGGTCAGGAGGCATGCATGAATGATGAGGGGGGACGATGTGGTTGTGGTAAGCAGACGTAACTACATAGGAATATCAATTGCCCTTTGTAAGAGAAAGGAGAGACATAACTTGTGAGGTACGTCGATCGATGGGGGGGTAGTTAAAGTCGATCTAGGTATATGTTGGGAGATAGATCGGTATACATGCATGTGTGTGTTAGAAGCAAATGAGGCACGAGGAGAAGGATAGAGAGAGAGGGATGCATGTAGGAGGTGGTACGAGAGGCATACTATATCGAGGGGGAGGAGTCTGCGAGTACGAGAACGATGAAAAGAGTGGTGGGAGTGAGGCATGGACGGTGACAAGAGAAGAGGGGAAGCTTGTGTTTGTGCTAGGAACACCTGGCTAGAGAGGCATATCGATCGATGTGTGCCGTAAAGAAGGAGTTGGGGGCCTACACACACCGTGGGTGAACGACCTAAAGTGAAAAGACGAATTTGCGCGATGGAGCTAGAGAATGCTGAGGGAGGGTGAGAGGGATGCGGGCGTGTGCATGCACAAGAGAAAGTTAGCGCTAGGTACAAAGATAAGAGGGTTGTGTAGGTGTAAAAGACGAATAGAGATCATATATACTTCATTATAAAAAGAGAATTCGGATATTTGAAGAATTTATCATAGTGTTTCAAACTGACGGATGTGTGAATATATATAACGGTGATACACATGGTGTGGTTATGAACATGGTATAGTACATTTAATATATTTTATCTCTACTCTTATAAAAAAACGGAGTTGTTGATGATGGTGTGCCTGCCATCCTGCATTATAGGCCGTCTGATTTATATCTGGTGGATAGCAAGAAAACTATGATGGTTGAAGTTGGCAACAATCATGATTGTAGATTCTTATTGAAATAGAGAAATGAATTCAAATTTAGTTCGAATTGCAGCGGTGGTATAGACATTTGGAATGCACTAAAATGTTGGTATGAGTAGGTTACATGCATTATACAACAAGCGAAAAAATTTAATCGGACATAACATGGATTCATACTCCCTCCTTCCATCTATATAGGGCATAATGAGATTTTTAAGACTGCCTTTGACTATTGACAAGATTAATAGTACATGACATGCACAATGTGAAAATTATATCATTGAAAGAACCTTTCACAAACGAATTTAATAGTGTGATTTGTGTAAGTTGCATGTCATATAGCATTGCTCTAATATTTGGTCAAAGTTAGCATCGAAAAACGCATTAGGTGCTATATAGATGGAAGGAGGGAGTAGCTTTGAATAGCATTTGTATAGTAAAACGGGGCAAGACTCTCTCTTTGTATGGTGTGAATAGTTTTATTTTTTTCGTTTTCTTTCTGGTCGAGGGAAGTGCGAATTGATTTGGTACGTACAAGTACAATATTACTACACGTTAGGCTTGTCCCTAAAATTCAACCCGCGTCTTGTTATATCCCGAAAATTCAGATATCGTGCTCCAAAAACTGGCGCCTTCGCAACCCGCGCCTTGCTATCCCGAAATTACAACGCGCGCGAAAACTCCCTCCAGCTGCCAAATCCCGACACGTGAAATCCCCCTTCTAACCCTGAGCCAAAAGGGCCGCTAGTTCAAATCGGTGGGGGGTACTTTTGTAACACGCCCTACATTTTGGACAAGTGCGTTCCTAAGTCACGCTTCACCCCCTCCCATCGCCCCCTTTTCGGCATTCGAAATCCTAGGCTGCCATAACCTCTCCGCTCCAGCCGCGAAAACCCACCCTCCTTCGTCCGCCACGTCACCACTCCCCAGCCGGAGCCTCTTCCCCGACGACGTCGTCCACCGCAACAGCTCAACGTCCCTTGTCCACCTCCCCGGACGAGGATCCGTCGTCCATCTCGCCGTCCTGCCGATTCAGCCGCCCCGTCCTCCACCTCCAAGGAGCTGCTCCGGCGATCGCCTCATCTATCGCGGCTGCTCCATCCCCACAGCGCCGCCTTAACCTGCTCCACCGGAACTGCAGCATCCTCACCGACTCCTCGAACGAAGCCGAGGCCTACTCGGCGCCACCAAAGAGGTTGTACACTCATCGCATCGCACCTTCTCCTTAACTCGACCTCCCAGCGCCGACGGTGCTCCATCCCGCACCCCCATGGAGCGGCTACCTTGAAGCCGGCGCCGCGGGCGACATCTCCACGGCGGCTCTCCCCCAGTGCGAGGCCCCTTAGGCGGCAGCGTCCATACTAGCTCCGGCTCTCACTCGATCGCTCGCTCGCCCAGCTGCTGCTGCTGCTCTCCCCCTCGCTCATGCTGCTGCTCTGCTCCGATTAAGCCACACTTCAGTCGACTGAATCGACTTTTGGGTCAGTCGATTCTCAGGGGTTGGGGGGCTCAGCGGAGTTAAGGAAGAACCACCCGCAGCGGGGACAGGGGCTCGCCGGAGAGGTACCCCACTATCTATCTTAGGGTTCAGGGTGGGGGCGGGGGGCCTAGAGGGCTGGCCAGGGCGGCGGTGGCGAGTTGTTTCGGGGCGGCGAGGCGGCGCTGGGGCCGGCGGCGAGGCCGGTGGTGGCTGGTGGCTCAGGGGGTGCAGGTTGAAGATGAACTGCAGGCCCTCCCTAAACTACATGTCAAGTGCCTCTCTGCTATCATTGCGTTCAGTTTCGACAGTAGCATTCAGATTCCAAAGTAAATTTCAGTTTCGACAGTTAAGTTCAGAGTCAACAGTTTTTACGTCATCTATTGTAGTCAGGTGGTTTTTGGTGATGTTAATTTTACATCCATTTTACATCATCTATTGGAGATGCTATTAGAATCCCACTTGAGATTGCCGATGTCTGTCTTGTGCTGCTTCAGCCTTGACGTCTTACGGCTCATCGGAGCTGCTCCAACGATAGAACGATCCATCACAACAGAGTAGGGCCCTGGAAGCCATCTACGGCTTCCTCAGATCTTCCTCCACACCTCGGACAGCCACCTCTGCCTCAACTGCTTCAGCGACCAACCCAATGATGCTGAGGTCGACACGGCTACGGCAAAGAGGTTGTACACTTGTTACATCACTTATTACTATACATTCACGTCGATCCATTAGGGCTATTTTGGTTCAATAGAAAAACATCGATCCACTAGTTGTTACCATCACTCTAAATTTCTGCATGCTCTCCTTACATAATCTCACCATATTGTTTTCGTATGCATGTCAGATATTATACACAGTAATGCTGAACATGTAGAGAAAAAGAGAAGAGTTTTGCGCGGCAATACAATGTCATGCAGACATCGCTCCGTGGTGGGTTCAATGGAAAACCCTCCCCACCCCTCTCCAGATTGTAATCCAGAGGAAGATATCTGTTCTGAGGCAGATTCTGACACCGCTGACCACTCCTATTTACCCCCCAAGGTGTTTTCTCTACCTTGGCATGATGATGTTAGTCATATCATGCATATGTTGCCTTGCAGTGCCTACTTTTGACATCATATATGTCATCTGCTTAGTTTAGACATGTTCTGTAATGCCACCTGTTTAGTTTCTATGTCATATATGGGAATTATGCAGTCTCATGTCTTTTAGCCAGTCATAATATATGTGAAATGTGCAATGCCATACTGTTTAACCAGGCATCATATATTTCAATGATATCTTGCCCATCCTTTTCTTCATTACATTTCCATTTGTCGACAATGTTTATACATTAAACTACTCTTCCTGTGAATCAGCCATTTGGGTGGGAGATGGAAAAATCTGGAGTGAAAACAAGGCCTTCAGAGCAGACAGTGCTACCTGTCGAAGCAGATCTCTTGTTGGGTCCCGATAGCTCCTTAGAGATGGATTCAGAGACAGATGACCAGTCCTATTCCCCCACTGAGGTGTATGCTCTAACTTGGCATGGTTATACTACTCATATCATGCATACAGTATCTTGCATTGCATAGTTTAGACATCATATACACAATATTCAACACCATGTTCTTAGTTCAGACATCATATCAAATGCCCTCTGTTTAGCATATAAATCACATATGTGAATTAAATGATGCGTTCCTGATTACTTAGATAACATGTAGGTGAATTATGTCATGCCATCCTGTTTAGTTATTCATCATATCTTTGAATTATGTTATGCTATGCTATCCAGTTTAGATAGACATCATATATGTGAAATTATGTCATGCTATCCGTTTTAGTTAAACAATATACATGTCAACTATTTCATGCCCTCTTTTTTCCACACTATCTATTGCATCTATCTCTCATACAATGTCTGTACATTCAACTATGTTTCCTGTTTATCAGCCATTTGAATTGGAGCGGGTGATGGCAGTATCTAGCGGAATAAAAACACGGTCTTCAAATAAAACAGTGCTACCTCTTGGTGGAGATAGCACCCCAGTTGTACATGCACAAGAACCAGCCCTCCACACATAACCCAAACTCCCGCAGATTGTACCCCTACTACGATGGACAGAGAACCAGCTTCACCCAATCTAACCCCAACCCTAGCCAATAGTAACTCAGTTCCTGTTGACACAGCACCATCTCCACCATAGAGCTCCCAAACAAGAGCAGTTAGTAAGGCAGCTCTAGTGCCCAAAGGGCCAGTACTATCACAGCGAACCCAACTCCACCAGTTAGTACGCCTATTCCTGTGGAGGAAGCACAACCAGCTAGTCGTAGTTTAGCATCTATCGCATTTGATGTTGTTAAATCATATGTGCGTATCTTCCCATCTTGGAAATATTATACTGAAGATGAAGGAAAATGCCAGTTGCAGGTGTTTGTCCAAGAGTTATGTGTAAGTAATGTTATTCATGGCAATTACTTTGCTTCGTCCCATACATCCTACCTCCATGATGGTTATAATACAGCAAATTTTCCCATTTTCTCTATAGAGAAGGACCGATTTGGAAACTCAGGATGAGGTAACCTGTGCTAATACCTCTGCTATCTTCAAGAATGCTTGGTGGCAGTATCGGAATTACCTGAAGAAAGCGTACTTCACCGGCAAAGAAACTCATCAAATTCCCTTATGTTCTCCTGAGACACATTTACTGGACGATGACTGGGAATGCCTTGTTTTGTACTGGTCCCGAACCAAGAATGTGGTAAGGTCTATGAGCTCATATTCTATTTTTAAGTATTATATTCTTGCGTCTTAATGTACTCTGTTCATGTAGAACAAGTGCCTAAACCTGAAGAACAACTGTTCTAATTTAAGACTCCATTGCTACCATAGGACATAGATATATGTTTGTTTGATGCTTTTATTATGTACTAGTACTTGGCAATAGAAGACTTGGTAGTTTAATCCTATCCACCTTACTAATGAACTAGTTCACCGAAATGAGTTTCATATACTAGTACATGCTAAACTTGTTATGTGTCCGCTTGTTTCTTCTTTTAGAATGCTGACAGAATATTGGGGAAGAGTGCCTTATTAAGCAACGGTAAAGGAAGTAATGCAGATAAGGTTCAGGATAGTGACACATCCTGTCTTGGTTTAGTGTTGGAGTTATCGGCCACTACCGCTTGCACAAGCTATTCAAACTCACTGTCTGAATCAGTTCGGTTTCTTGAGTCTCAACTACAAGCTGAAAGACATCGATCAGCTGTGCTGCGACAAGAAGCGGAAGGACTGTGGAAGTCCCTGGAGCATTCAGATGCATACTTTCTCGTGCAACAGCAAGCGTTGGAGGATTTTAGCGCCAAACAGGACAAAGCTAATCAGCTTGCTAAGCTTATTGCCAACATGGTGGATACCCAGGATAACGTTTCTTGAGCTCTTCTGAAGTTGTTTTAGTTATGCTCTTGTTTTGATGCCGCATTTATGTAATATCCCAAATTTTCAATTTGGAATGTTATACACTAGATCATCATTGCATATCATATTTTATTGCATTTTGGCTGATCCTAGAAATTTCTACGCAACTCAAGGACCCTCGGAGAGAGTTGGGGATTTCGTTATTTCCATATTTGAGTTTTCTCAAATTTTGAAAATAGGATCATTTGATTTTATTTATTTTATCTTCTATTATTTCTATTACAAAAATATGAGAGAGGGAATAAAATGACTTTCCCAAAATAAAGAAATATTGAGGATTTAATAAAAAATCAAATAAGATTTTATTTTGGTTTTATTTGCTATTTTATTTGAATTTAGAAAAAATGCACGTTTTTCAAAATTGCATTTAGGCCCCAAATAAATGTTCATCCTGTGTGGCTTAATTTTAGAAGCTGGGGAAAATTTATTTCGGGATTTTTGGAGTCAGTTTAGTATTCCTTTTGTTTTTTTCTGAGCATAACTATTTAAAAAAAACGCAACCGACCTACCGAGCCGTGTCCGACCTGGACACTTGGCCCGGCCGGCTTTATATAGCCGGGGAGGCCCAGCCGGACCCCCAAACCCTAGCCGCCAACCCCGCCGCCCTAGCCTACCGCTGCCGCCGCCTTTGCCGCCGCCGCCGCCGCCGCATCGCGCCGCCGCCGCGCCGCCACCCCGCCGCTCGCCAGAGGTAGACCTCGCCGCCGCCGGTTTTTCTCAAAAACGATCGGTTTTCCGTCGGTTTTGTTTAGTTTTTTTAGTTTCGTTTTTTTAATAGATCAGTTTTCCGGTTTATTTATTTAGCGAGCGTACGCTCGTTCGTTCGTTTTAACGAACGCGTTCACCATTTAGATCCAGTTAACGAACGTCCGTTCGTTAGTCTGTTCGTCGTTTTTCTTTTTCTCGGATTAAATCCGCGATTTTTCTGATCGCGTTTCTTGATCCGTTTTTCGTTCTAGTATAACTTTTCGCTCGTTTATCAGAATCAGGCGATTCAAGCGCCTGGAGTTTCATCTCGAAACTCTCTTTCCGTTTAACCAACTCAAACAAGTTTTTGCCACTATAAAAATTGCCCTAGATCCAGAATAGTAAATGAAACCTGTTTCTTTTGCCGTTTGTCTTTCGTTGCTTCGTTCAATTCAATTCATTTTGCCAACCGGAGTTCTTAAGTTGAATTTTCTGGTTAGATCTCTTATTTGAGTTTTACCTGTGCATTAGTTGAGTACTTATTGTATGCTTGTTTGTTTGCGATAGAGTATCCGGAGTGCGCCGCTTGCTACTTCGAATCGCTAGGTTTTGCGGATCATCAGCAAGGCAAGTAACACTTTGATCATACCTCCTACTACCCAGTTTTTATTGCATTAGATCAATCCTCACACATTGCATGGTTAGGATCTAATTAAATTGTGGGTTTTGGGAAGTAGATGAGGTAGTACCTATTACCTGTTTATTATCAAACATTTGGGAGTTACTTCTACGTTGCTTATTATGCTATGTTATGTTAGTAGACGTGGATTGGGTAAGTGTATCCATGACAGATGTGAGATTGTTAAATTAATGGTTTATCTAAGGTGGCAACTTAAATACACATCTGGGTGGATTGAGGGACCTGGGTATTCCAGCGATTGCCTGTTTTCTTTTGGACCGCCACCCAGGCTCAAAGGGATCATGAGATAATTCATGCTAGAAACTTCCGTGTGCAGCCACAAGCTACTATGGGCTCTAGCATAGTTGACTAAGTCGTGTGAACTCTTACAGTGGTAGACTAGCAGATGTAGGGGAAAGTAGGTGTAACAGTCTACCCGGTCGTAAGGTGCTAGCGCTTCTGAAAGACTATGTCTCGGTCATCCATTTCTCAAACACCATGTAGTGCGAGAAATCAAACGGAGGTGATCGAGTCTTGTGGGGAAAAGTGCGCAAACCTCTGCAGAGTGTATAAACTAATCATGGTTAGCCGTGTCCCCGGTTATGGACAACTTGAGTATCTAGTACCTAGATTATCATGCGAATCTCATCATGTTACTCTAATTAATTTTGTTGGGTTTGTTTAATGATGATGCTTAAATGGGATTGAGAATGCTATCAACCATTCTCAATGTTTAACAACTACCATGATAGTTAAATAAAATTTATTCCTTTGCAGTAGGGAAAAATTGACTTTTCGCAAAACTATAACCATAGAGCTTTCCACCAGCCAAATATGCATATAGTATATCTTATTCTTTCATTGCTCTCTATGTGTTACATTGCCAGCATATTCCATGTGTTGACCCGTTTCGGGCTGCAACGTTCATGTTGCAGACTTTTCAGACAACGATTAAGGTGCTTTTAGGTCGTGGTTCTATACTCAGTGATGCCGTTGGAGTTGATGGACTCACTTATCTTCCAAGCCTTCCGCTGTTATCGTTATTAGATGGCTTTAAGCCATATTTATTGTAATAAGTTCTTTTTGAGACACTCGATGTAATAAGTGTGTGATTGCTACTCTGTTATAAATCCTTCAAGTACTGTGCTCAGGTCTCATCCCTGGATCAGTAATGCCTAGCTAGGGGCGTTAAACAACAGCGCTTGTTGGGAGGCAACCCAATTTTATTTTTGTTTCTTGTTTTTTGTTCCTGATTAGCAATAAATAATCCATCTAGCTTCTGTTTAGATGTGGTTTTATGTTTTTAATCAGTGTTCATGCCAAGTAGAACCATTGGGAATACTTGGGGGAAGTCTTTGCGATCTTGCTGTAAAAAACAGAAACTTTAGCGCTCACGAGACTAGCTGGCATTTTTTACTGGAGAGTGCGATTAGGTTGATTCTTTTTGCAGATGATTAATAGACAAATTCCTCATGTCCACCAATTTATTTTTAGAATTTTTGGGGTTACATAAGTATTCTAAACCTACATATTACTACAGACTGTTCTGTTTTTGACAGATTCTGTTTTTTGTGTGGTGTTTGCTTATTTTGATGAATCTATGGCTAGTATCAGGGGGTATTGTGACGCCCCCGATTCAATCGTACACTAATCATACACGCAAATGTGTATGATCAAGAGCAGGGACTCACGGGAAGATATCACAAGACAACTCTACAAATAAAATAAGTCATACAAGCATCATATTACAAGCCAGGGGCCTCGAGGGCTCGAATACAAGAGCTCGATCATAGATGAGTCAGCGAAAACAACAATATCTAAGTACAGACATAAGTTAAACAAGTTTTCCTTAAGAAGGCTAGCACAAACTGGGATACAGATTGAAAGAGGCACAGGCCTGCTGCCTAGGATCCTCCTAAACTACTCCTGGTCGTCGTCAGCGGCCTGCACGTAGTAGTAGGCACATCCCGAGTAGTAGCAGTCATCATCGACAGTGGCGTCTGGTTCCTGGAATCCAACATCTGGTCGCAACAATCGAATATAGAAAGGGGGGAAAAGGGGGAGCAAAGCAACCATGAGTACTCATCCAAAGTACTTGCAAGCAAGGAACTACACTGCATATGCATTGGTATCAATGAAAGGGGGTAGTATATGTGGACTGAACTGCAGAATGCCGGAAGAAGAGGGGGATAGCTAGTCCTTTCAAAGACTACACTTCTGGCCTCCACCATCTTGCAGCATGTAGAAGAGAGTAGATGGTAAGTTCACCAAGTAACATCGCATAGCATAACCCTACCCGGTGATCCTCCCCTGGTCACCCTGTGAGAGAGCGAGCACCGATTGTATCTGGCACTAGGAAGGGTGTGTTTTATTAAGTATCCGGTTCTAGTTGTCATAAGGTCAAGGTACAACTCTAGGTGGACCTTTTACCGAGGGACACGGCTATTCGAATAGATCAACCTCCCTATAGGGGTGCACCACATTTCCCAACACGCTCGATCCCCTTTGTCCGGACACACTTTTCTGGGTCATGCCTAGCCTCGGAAGATCAACATGTCGCAGCCCTACCTAGGCACAATAGAATAGGATCAACGGAAAGCAGTAACATGATACATTACTCTAATGCAAGCAGTAGAGGGAAGAATAGGTGATATCTAGTGATCAGGGGGGGGGGGCTTTCCTGGTTGCTCTGTCAAGTAGGGGTCGTCTACAACATAGTCGATCGGGGCACCAGCAGCAGCGTCAGTCTCGTAGTCTACCAGGGAGAAGAGGGGGAAGAAACAATGAATATAATGCAAACAGATGCACATCGATGCATGACACACTACAAAAAAATACACTTCCGTGATGATACGTGTTTGTCACAGTAGGTCGCGTTTTTTGTCATGCATGTACATCCATGACGATTTTATGACAGAATCAAGATAGTCATACCTGTGCTGTCGTAGAAGTGTTCCATGACATTACGAAAATTATCATCACGGAAGTGTGCACTTCCATGACGATAAATCGCGCGTCACAGAAGTGCTTTCGTCAAGGGTGACCGACATGTGGCATCCACCGTAACGAAACACCGTTAAGCTATCGGGTCGGGTTTTGGATCCGATAACCTGTTAATAGCCCCGACCAATGGGGATTTTCTACGTGTAAAATCATCATTGGCTAGAGGAAACACGTGTCGGCTCATCATTGGGACAGATGCCATCCACTCATTGGACAGAAGGCGCCTATGATACGTCAACACATGGCATGGCCCAACAGAGGCCCATTCCTGTGAAAAAGCCGGCCCATTTGACTTGGTCAAAAGGTGGCGCGCCGACCCATGGAAAGCCTGTTAACGGCCTGTTCGCATATAGCCCATTTACAGCCCGCTAACCCAAGGCCCGTTACGCCCTATCCGAATTAGGCCCAGTAGCATCATCTGGGCCATCCAATATGATTCCATCCCGTTTTCACTTCTGGCCCATGTATGGCCCATGACGTCTTTCGGCCCATATGAGGCCCTATGTAACTCTTGGCCTATTAACGGCCTGTGGTGAAACTGGCCCGTAATGAACAGTGTATCACTTTACACCCATTAACGGCCCGTGGTGAAACTGGCCCGTAATGAACAGTGTATCACTTTATACCCATTAACGGCCCGTTATTCTATTGGGCCGTTTCCAGCCCATGTTATCTTTCGGCCTTCTCAGAGCCCATTTCTTCTTGGGCTCATTTCTAGCATTCGTTTACTTACTGTAACACCCACGATGCGGCTATATCTCCCACGTGTCGAAGCACGACTTAGAGGCATAACCGCATTGTAAGCAATGTCGCAAGTGAGGTAATCTTCACACAACCCATGTAATACATAAGGTAAAGAGATACATAGTTGGCTTACAATCGCCACTTCACACAATACATGAATAAAGCATTACATCAACCAGATACAATCAAGGTCCGACTATGGAACCAAATAGAAGAAGACTACCCCTAATGCTACAGATCCCCGATCGCCCCAACTGGGCTCCACTACTGATCGACTGAAACGATACAACATGATGAACAAGATCTTCATCGAGCTCCTCCTTGAGCTCAGTTGAGTCACCTGCACGGTTTCATCGGCACCTGCAAACTAGTTTTGGAACTATCTATGAGTCACGGGGACTCAGCAATCTCACACCCTAGCGATCAAGACTATTTAAGCTTATAGGAAGGGTAAAAAGGTATGAGGTGGAGTTGTAGCAAGCACTAGCATATATGGTGGCTAACATACGCAAATGAGAGCGAGAAGAGAAGGCAAGGCACTGTCGAGAAACTATGATCAAGAAGTGATCCAAGACTATTTGCGTCAAGCATAACTCCAACACCGTGTTCACTTCCCGAACTCCGCTGGAAAGAGACCATCATGGTTACACATGTGGTTGATGCATTTTAATTAAGATAAGTTTCAGGTTTTCTACAACCGGACATTAACAAATTCCCATCTGCCCATAACCGCGGGCACGGCTTTCAAAAGTTCAAAACCCTGCAGGGGTGTCCCAACTTAGCCCATCACAAGCTCTCACGGTCAACGAAGGATATTCCTTCTCCCAGGAAGACCCGATCAGACTCGGAATCCCGGTTACAAGACATTTCGGCAATGGTAAAACAAGACCAGCAAAGCCCCCCAGATGTGCCGACAAATCCCGATAGGAGCTGCACATATCTCGTTCTCAGGGCACACCGGATGAGCAAGACGTCGGGTTGGCATAAACCCTGGTTGCCCAGGGGGCGCCGGACATCGCTTAGGTTGGACCAACACTTAGAGAAGCACTGGCCCGGGGGGGTTAAAATAAAGATGGCCCTTGAGTCTGCAGAACCCAAGTGAAAAGGCTAGGTGGAAAATGGTAAAACCAAGGTTGGGCCTTGCTGGAGGAGTTTTATTCAAGGCGAATTGTCAAGGGGTTCCCATTATAACCCAACCGCGTAAGGAACGCAAAATCAAGGAACATAACACCGGTATGATGGAAACTAGGGCGGCAAGAGTGGAACAAAACACCAGGCATAAGGCCGAGCCTTCCACCCTTTACTAAGTATATAGATGCATTAATTAAATAAGAGATATTGTTATATCCCAACAATAATCATGTTCCAACATGGAACAAACTCCAATCTTCACCTGCAACTAACAACGCTATAAGAGGGGTTGAGCAAAGCGGTAACATAGCCAAACAACGGTTTGCTAGGACAAGGTGGGTTAGAGGTTTGACATGGCAATATGGGATGCATGATAAAGCATGTGGTAGGTATCGCAGCATAGGCATAGCAATAGAGCGAGCATCTAGCAACCAAAGATAGAAGTGATTTCGAGGGTATGGTCATCTTGCCTGAAATCATGCAAGGAAGAAGAATGCGTCCATGAACAAGACAAACGGACGTAGATGAACGGATACTCATGAATGCGACGTTATCGGAACTAACCCGAAGAAGCAACACCGGAAAGAAGCAAACAACATAGTAAACAACTACCACATAAGCATGGAACGATGCACAACCAAGTATGATGCATGTCGGTTTAATGAGGGCATGGCATGGCAAAGTGCACAAACAACACTACAAATTAAGTGGAGCTCAATATGCAACGAGTTGCATATTGACGAAACACCACATGACTTATTGAGCTCGATCTCGTTTATGTACTCAACAATATTAAATGTTGGTTAACATGGCAAGAGGTGAAGCATAACAAAACTATACCATCTAAACAATTTAAATGGGGATGGATATAATAAACAACAAATCCGGTAAATCCCCATATGCAATTAGTAATTTAAGCAAACAACACTTTTAACCATTTTAAATGTTGTTATCATGATGCGAATGGCATATGCAAGTTTTATGCAATTTTTTAAAAGGTTGACATGAACATACTATGAAGTATTTGTCATCGTGGCGGAAAGAAAGGGTGCCACGGCGACGAATCCGAAAATGATGCCACGGCACCATATCGGTTCCGGTAGCTCACAGGGATACCGGTGCAAAAGGAAAAGTGACGGTAGCGTGTCATCCAAGGATGGTGGGGTGCTCCCGGATACCGGGTCCCCACGGGTTAGCGGCAAAAGAGGAGGACCGAGCAAGTGACAACTCGGACACGGTGCAGACAACGGGTGCATCTCATACAACACATGCAAACATTCTCGGACGGTCGTCTTGGGGTTATACCTTCGAAGCATGCGTTATCAGAGGGGTTCAAGTTCAAAGCGGTGTAGGGGAAGTAGACGTTCTCGAGACGCCGAGGGAAGTAGTGGATCACGTTCGTTTTCGGAGAGGTACTTGACGAATCCAAGGTTTTCGGAGGCGACGGTTGAGATATATGTCATCGGTAGTCGAACTTGGTGATCCGGAGAGGGTACTTGCCGGATCCACAACACTGTAACCGTTCGTGGCAGAGAACTTGATGTTCACGGGTCTTCCAAAGACGGTGTGGTACTTGTCAAAGTGCACGTCAACAGTTGTCGAACTTGACGTTTTTGGTTCATGGGTCTTCGGCGTCGGTAGTTGTTCTTGGCGTCGGGCGTCGAGGTACTTGGCGTTCATGGGATTCCGATGATGGCAGTAGAGGTACTTGACACAAAACTTTGTAGTCGTTCGGGCGCCTGTGGTCTTGGCGGTCTTGACAGTCCAACACGAAGCCACGGAGAAGCACGGGTCATAGGTGGCTTGAACAGGGACCACCCGAACTTGGTGGGAGGCAGAGGCAGGGGCTCATCCTCGTGTTGAAGCGAAGCAGAGGAGGCGAGCAGGGACTCGGCACGGCGGCAAGCGCTTGCAGGGGAGGTCCGGGACGAGCAGAGCGCGGATGATGAGGCAAAAGGCGTTGCGGTGGCCTGCTAGTCTTGGACAGCGACGGCACATGGGAGAAGGAGAAGCGCAGCAGCGGGCAACGGCAGCTATGGGAGGCGCCCTTGGTGTGCCTGCGGCGTCGAGCGCGAGAGGAGAGGCAAGGCCGTGATGAAGCAGCGGGATGCTTGGCGGAGACGGCCATCCATGGGGTCGTCGGGGTCCCTGTCCAAGGTCAGAGAGAGAGCAGGATATGCTGCTGGGCGGCGGCGCTCCTCAAGGTAGCCGACGGTGGCGAACGCATGGATCCAGGCAGCAGCGGACGGGGTCTGGTGACGAGCGGCTCTAGCTGCTCGATGCAGGGGCACGGCAGGGACCGATGCAGGTCGTGAAGACGACAGCGGCGCGGGACTTGGCGTGCAGCAGCAGCTTGCAGGGTCGTCGGCGCGGGGTTGGTCTTCCTGGTGGAACTCGACGGCACAAGCGATGGAGAGGGAGAGAAAAGGATCGGGCGCGCGCGTTCCTTCCTGGCGGCGCGAGCAGCGAGACAAGAGGAGAGAGTGGGGGTCGAGGGAAGGAGAGGCTGCGAGTGTTTTCGGGCTAGGGTTTCGTCAAGGGATCGAGAGGAGGCGGGCTGACCTCGCTGGGCCTAGTGGCCGGCTGGGTGTAGCTGGGCTTAAATGGATTTCCCCCTCCGTTCTCTACTAACTTTCTTTAACAAATTCTCCAAGGAGAAAAAAAATAGCAAGTAAAGCCCAGGGAGATAGGAGAGGAGTATTTTGGATCATCCGATCAAAATTGGATGGTCGGAGATGAATGGGTTAGGGAGTCCAAACAAGGAAACGATGATGTTTTGTAGATGTTTGGGGATGATCCGGACCCAACGATGACGACTGTCCGGGTCGGGTCCGGGGCAGCTTTTCCGACGCGCGCGCGAGGAGGGCCGCGGGCTGACGAGAGAGGTTAGGCTGGGCCTGGCAGTGAGATGTAGTGCAAAAGGCAATGGGCTGAGAAGAGAGAAGAGAGAGAGACCCGGCGACTGTTTCCAGAGACCGAAAATGTCCGACGTTTGACCGACTATATTGTCGCTATAGTTAATTGTTGGGGCATCAAACGAACTCCGAATGCGATGAAATTTGGCAGGCGGCCTACTGGAAACATAACAACACCGCACGCCAACTTTCATCCCATTCCGAGAACATTTTTCAGCCTCTTATAAAATACTATTTCGGACATGTCGCGGGCGCGTGCAAGTGTGTCTGGGCTCAGAACGGACAATGGAAGGAACTGGGAGACCCAGGCTAATGCAAGTTTTGAAAACATGATGATGCAATGCACATGATGACATGACAAGATGCAACACTCAAGCGAAAGACATGGCAACGACAGCGAATAACTGGAGGACACCTGGCGCAATGGTCTCGAGGCATCACACTTACGGCCCGTTAATGTCATTTTCTGCTTGTGGGCCAAATTCAGCCTGTGGTTACAGTTGGCCCATTTGTGGTCCGATAATACGTTGGGCCGTTTTCATAGCATCATCAAATACGGCCTATTAACGATGGCCCGTTATGGTCGGCCCATGAACGGACGATTCCAACTCTAGCCCGTTTACGGCCATAATGCGGCCTGTTATTGGCCCATGTTTGGCCAATCGATCATACGACCTGTATAAGGCCCATTGATGATACAGCCCGTAGAAGGCCCATTGTTTCTACGGCCCGTAGAAGGCCTACTGTTTCTATGGCCCGTAGAAGGCCTACTGTTTCTACGACCCATAGGAGGCCCAGTGTCACTACAGTAAATATTAGCCCATGGTTATTGTGGCCTAGTTTTAAAAAACAGATTATTGCAGCCACTAACAAACCGCGGAAAAAGAACTGCACTGACTACAAGCAAACAAATAAAAAAGACAACAAGGAAATAAATAAGCAGGCAACTTATGCTAGGCTATCACGGCTACTACACATATTACATCCACTGGGCATCAAAGTTCGCCACCAGTGCAAATATAGGGAACAAAGCAGCATATAAACGCCACAGCAAAACAAGTCCAGAACTAAAACCACTTCAGAAGAGTTCAAGAAACAATATCCTGGGTACCCATAATGCTGGCAAGATGCTTAGCAAGCTTATTAACTTTCTCTTGTTTGGCGCTTAAATCCTCCAGCGCTTGTTGTTGCACAAGAAACTACGCATCTGAATTCTGCAGGGACTTCCTCAGTCCTTCGGCTTCTTGCCGCAGCACAGCTGACTGATGCCTTTCAGCTTGTAGCTGAGACTGAAGAAGCCGAAGTGATTCAGGCAGCGAGTTCGAAGAGCTTGTGCCAGCGGTACTGGCCAGTAACTCGAACACTACATCAACGCAGGACTGTGGGGTTTTCTCACTGTCTACAAGATCGTTTTTATCACCTTTCTTGGAGACCAACAGGGTTGTCTCACTATCTTGAACCTTATCTGCATTACTTTCTCTACCGTTGCATAGTGGGGTGCTCTTCTCCAATATTTTGTTTGCATACTACAAGAGAAACAAGCAGACACATCACGGGTTTAGCTTGTAGTATACGAACTCATTTTGGTAAACCGGTTCAGTAGTAAGGTGGACAGGATAACAGCATGAAAAAAATATATATCTATGTACTATGGTCACTGTATTGTCCATATCATTCTAGTTTATGTTCCCTAATCAAGATAGAGACACAGTTCAACTCATATATTTTTAAGACACAGCAGCATAGATAGAATATAAGTGTTAGAAACTACACAGCATTGGCAGCACTTGTAATATGCATCACATGAGAACATAATTGTTTATACAACTTAAACTAAAATCAACATAGAGCAAGAAGTTAGAACAGCAATCCAGTTAAAGAAATAGGTTTAAAACATACCTGTTGCGTCATTGGAGTTTCAATTGGATCCTTCAAATTCGAAAGTAGTTGGTATGAGTAAATACAGTGATGCAACAGCAAAGGAGTATGGACCATAGCTATGGAATCTGACCTGAGAACAGTTGCTCTTCTACTTTAAACGTGGAGTTTGGGTTAGCTGTGGTGGTCTTCGTTCTTTGGGCACTGCAGTAGCTTTACAAACTGCTCATGTGGGGGTACTCTGTGGTGGACATGGTGCTTTGTCAACTATAAGTGGGTTACTATCCGCTGGGGTTGCGGTTAGATGGGTTGTAGTTGGTTCTCTGCCCAACGGTGTAAGTGTGCAATCTGGAAGAGTCTCGATTATGTGTGGTGGGGCTAGTTTGTGGGCCAGTACAACCATGGTTCTATCTGCATCAACGGGTAGCACTATCTTTTGTGAAGAACGGGTTTTTGCTCCCTTAGATACTGCCATCACCCCCTCCAATTCAAATGGCTAATAGACAAGAAAAGAAATTGAACGTACAGACATTGTATGATAGACAGATGTGGTAATTCACATATATGTTGTCTAACCAAACAGGACAGCATGACACAATTTCACATATATGATGCCTAACTAAACAGGATAGCATGACACAGTTTCAGATATATGATGGATAACTTAACAAGATATAATGGCATAATTCAACATATGATGAGTACCTAAACAGGATGACATGACAAAACTATATGATGTCTTTCTAAAATAGGTTGGGATGAAATAATTCACATACATGTTGTCTAAGTATATAGGACGGCATGATATAATTGACATAATTGATTCATATAATAAGCAGCTGGCACTCGCATGTATGATCTCTAAACTAAGCAGATAGAATTCAATATTGTGCATATGATGTCTAAACTAAGCAATGCAAGACACCATATGCATCATATGAGAAATATAAACATTGCAACTTAGAGCATACACCTCAGGTGGGATATAGGACTGGTCATCCGTCTCTGAATCCTCCTCCGAGGAGCTCCCTGTAACCATCAAGATATATGCTTCAACAGGTACCATTGCCTGCTCTGAAGACCTTGTTTTCACTCCAGATTTTTCCATAACCGGCTCAAATGGCTGATACACATGAAGAGTAGTTCAATATACACAGATTGTCGACAAATGGAATACGTAATGAAAAAAAGATGGCATGAGATAATTCACATATATGATGCCTGGCTCCATGGCGGTGCATAATTCACATATATGATAACTGGCTGAAAAACATGGCATTGCATAATTCACATATCTGATATAGAAAGCAAACATGAGGCATTCACACAAAGCATGTCTAATCTAAGCAGATGGCATGGCAATGCAAGACACCATATGCATGATATGAGCAATATAACCCAGCCAAGTTAAAGCATGCACCTCGGGGGGGATACGACTGGTCATCTCTGTCTGAATCCTCCTCTGAGGAGCTATCTATAACCAGCAAGAAATCTGCATCGACAGGTAGCACTGACTTCTCAGAAGACCTTGTATTCACTCCAGATTTTCCCATGACCGACTCAAATGGCTGATGCAAGGAAGAGTAGATGAATGTATAAACATTGTTGACAAATGGAATACATTATGGAAAAAATATGGCACGATACAATTCACATATACGATGACGGGCTAAATAGGATGGCATTATGCATGATTCACGTATATGATGCCTGGCTAAAGAAGATGGCATTGCATAATTCCCATATACTCCCTTTGTTCCTAAATATTTGTCTTTTTAGAGATTTCAAATGGACTACCACATACGGATGTATATAGACATATTTTAGAGTGTAGATTCACTCATTTTGTTTCGTATGTAGTCACTTGTTGAAATCTCTAAAAAGACAAATATTTAGGAATGGTGGGAGTATGATATAGAAACCAAACAAGTGGCATTCACACAAAGCAAATCTAAACTAAGCTGATGACATATAAGATGTATAATGTAAGCAATGCAAGGTGCCATATGCATGCTATGACCAACATCAGCATGCCAGGTTAGAGCAAACACCTCAGGTGGTAAACAGGCGTGGTCGGCTCCTTCTGAATCTCCATATGAAAAGTTATCTTCCTCTGGAATACAATCTGGAAATGCAGCAGGGGGGCACTTCGCCCACCATGGAGCGGCGTCTGCATGCCATTATATTCGCACGCAACAGTCTTATCTTTTTCTCTACATGTTCAGTACGATTGTGTACAATATCTGACATGCATAATAAAAAAATAGTTAGATTTTGTAAGGCCTAAGGGATGCATGCAAAAATCAAGACTGATGGTAGCAAACGAGTGGATGGATCCAAAACTAATGATAGCAGGTAGATTATAGCTTCAGTTTAAAAAGATAGACAATGGATCATCTATTGTTTGTTGCCCACCCAACATGAACCACATAGAAGACCCTAGGTGAACCAGATAGTAGACATATACTATTCGTTGCTGGCTCGATATGAGACCCATGGGCAATTCAAAACTCAAGATTGAATGATAAAGTAGCAGGTAATAATAACCGATGTATAACGTAAGCAAACACGAAAGACTGCGACCTCTCTTCCGGAGTTGTGTAGTCCTCAGGTTCATCTGCTTAGTCGATGATGGTAATGTAGTTGGCGTGGCTGCCGGCAACAGGGAAGATGATCTGAGGTGACGAAAGGAAGTCTACAGGGGGGATCTCTGCTGCAGTGAACGCTTCTGTCGATGGTGCACCTCAGGTGGGGTGGATGACGGCATGGCAGGAGCAGGACATAACACACAGAGTTTTCTTTGACGCCTATCTGAAAATGAAGTAAATCTGTAAGGGCTCCTTAGAATTGGAGGATTCTATAAACGCGGGGATAGGAAAAACACAGGAATAGGATAGGAATGCACGTGCAAAACAGAGCATTTGGAAACATAGGATTTTAGTCAACCTGGGTGTTTGGCTCACATGAATTGGAAGAACAGAGGAATGGAGAAACAAAGTGATGCGACGAGTGTACAACCTCTTTGGCATAGCCTTGTGGACCTCAACATCATTAGGTTGGACGTGGAGGATGGTAATGATGCTGGTGTGACTGTCGGAGGCGGGGAAGAAGATCTGAGGCCTCTGGAAACGGTGCCGAGGGTACTGCTCCGCTGTGATGGACAGTTCCGTCGTTGGAGCAGCTCCGCTAAGGTGTACGGTGATGAGGCTGAAGCATGACAAGACAGACAACGTTAATCTGAAGTGGGACCCTAATATCATCTGCAATAGATGATGTAAAATACATCACCAAAAAGTGCTAGATGTAAAACGCATTAGCCGTGCCACGGCCGCTCTGACAGATGATATAAGTACTCTTCACTCTGAACTTAACTGAAGAAAATGAACTTCACAGTCGAAACTAAATTTTACTGTCGAAACTGATTGAACTAGTAACAGAGCATTGCAATAGATGTTTAGGGCGTTTGAGCACTAGTAGCAGAGAAGCAGTGATCTAAATCAGCAGACGCTCGAGCAGGGAACGCACTAGCAGAGAGCAAGTCATGCAGTAGCACCGCGAGCGAGTGCTAAAGCAGCAACTCTTGTAGCTACCGGAGGTCGTGCAGCAGCAGCTGCGCAAGCGAGAGCAAGAGCAGAGCAGTAGCACGAACGAAAGCAGGAGTAGTGCAGCAGCACGATCGACAGCAAGAATAGAGCCTCAACGCGAGCGAGAGCCGGAGCAGCTGCAGCTAGTGCCATTGTGGAAGTCGCCGCCGAGGAAGCAACGACATGTGGGAGAGACGCCGTGGATGATGTGGCCGACAACGGTGTCGTCGATGGAGACACGCCATGTCTGCTCGGTATCGAGCACCGGCAGCCCCATGAGATCGAATATAATATAAAATGCAGCGGTGAGTGCAGCACCTCCTTGGTGGCGCCGAGTTGGCCTCGGCTTCATCGGAGGAATTGGTGAGGGTGCTGCGGTTCCGGTGGGGCAGGTCAAGACGGCGCTGTGGGGATTGAGGTGGCGTGATAGACGAGGCGAACGTCGGGGTAGCTCCTTGGAGGTGGAGGACGGGGCAGCTGATCCGGCGGGACGACGAGATCGACAACGGATCCTCATACGGTGCGGTGGATGAGGGATGGTGAGCTATTGCGGTGGACGACATAGTCGGGGAAGAGTCTTCGGCTGGGCGGCGATCGGGAGGCCGACGTAGGAGCATGGGGTTTCGCGGGTTTTGGCGGCCTCGGTGTATGAATGGGGGGCGAAGGGGAAGGGGGAGCCAAGCTTAGGGACGCGCTTGTCCGAAATATAGGGTAAGTTACCAGCGTACCCCCACCGGTTTTGACACCGTGTCGTGGAGCTTCATTTCCATCTGAGGGGTAGAAGGGGGATTTCGCGTGTCTGGGCTGCGGGAGCGATTTCGGAGGAGGGAGTTCTCGTGTGCGTCCAAATTTCGGGATAACAAGACGCGGCGCGGGTTGAAGAAGCGGGAGTTTCAAAGCAGGTGAGACAAAAGATACTTGAGCTTGAAAATTTCGGGATAACAAGGTGCGGATAAATTGTTCGGCAGAACAAACTTAACATGTAAAAATACAATTCATACAAGACACAAGAGAGTCATGTCCCCTTTTACTATATTGCTATAGATGCCATTGAAAAAACTACAAGAAAAATGTAAAAAAAACGGGAGAACAAGATTACCCTGCATAGTACCAAATCGATTCGCACTTCCCTCAACAACAACAAAAAACAAATCAATTCCCACCAAAGAAAGAGTAATGTCCCTTTTTATATGATTACATATGCCATGATCTCGAATTTCAATTTTTGAATCCACGTTATGTTGAATTCGAATATATCGTTAGGTGACCTTGCGGTTTATAATTGATGTAGTCGTAAATTTTGATCTTCCATCATATATGAACATTTTACTCCACCATGTGAACATATATTTTGTCGTCTACCATATGGACTAAATTTGAATCAATTTTCCTTATTTGAATATGATTGTTGTCAAGTTATACAATAATTTAAATATTATCTTGATAACAAAAAAACATACATATAGCAGTAATCATATTTCACTATGAACTACATGTACCATACGCTCTCCAATTCAAATATTTGTATCCATTTTATGTTAAATTCAAATCATAGTACATTATTGGTCTAGGTAGCGAGATGTTTGGGATAATCTAAACCCTGTTTTCATACGTATAATTTTTGGCTGAATTGGGACAAGTTTTGGTATAAGCCTCTTGCAAAACCGGAGATTCTCTCAACAAGCCTCGTGGTTCCGAGAGGGAACGTGCCACCTTTGTGTGCGAAATGATATACGCTGCCTCCCCGCTGATTTTATTTACAGAGGCAACATAGAACTATATGAGTGCCCTGTTAAATTTTGGAATTATTTCGGGTTCATTTGCCCATTTTATACATTAATTGAGTTTCTGGACTTTTAATGTGCATAATCTAAATATGAATTGCATGCACATGCTCCGGTGCACCAAAGTGGGTTGAAAAATCACATGTGTGTCCTTGGTTAAATTTCTAGGTCCCATGGAAGAAATGAGAATGAAATTCAAACATCTGGGCGTCATGACTCGGCCGAGAACATCGAGAAACTTTGATTTTAAATTTATGTAAATCCAAAACTCACTTGGAAATCATGAAACTTGGCATGGTGTCATGTCATGGCACTAACATGTTGTGGTAAAAAATTGGGCCGACTTGGAAGCTCGTGGTTCTATGAAGGAACATGCCACCTTTGAGTGTGAAACAATATACGCTGCCCCCCTTGAGTTTCTTAACAAAGGCAACATAGAACTACATTAGTGCCCTGTTAAATTTTGGAATTATTCCGGGTTCGTTGGTCGTTTTTTATACATTAATTGAGTTTCTGGTCATTTAATGTGCGTAAGTCAAATTTGAACTACAAGCACATGCTCTCATGCACCAAAGTTGGTTGAAAAACCACATTTGTGTCCTCGGGTGAATTTCTAGGTCCCATGCAAGAAATGAGAATAAAATTGAAACATCTGGGCATTGTGGCTCGGTCGAGAACATTGAGAAACTTGGTTTTAAAATTCTTGTAAATCCAAAACACGTCTGAAAATCATGAAACTTGGCATGGATGTCATGTCATGGTACTACCATGTTGTGGTAAAAAAATTGACCGAATAGGAACAGATTTTGGTATAAGCTTTGGAAAACCGAAGCTTCTCTCAAGAAGGCTCGTGGTTCTGAGAGGGGACGTGCCACCTTTGAGTGCGAAACAATATACGTTGTCCCCCTTGAGTTTATTTAAAAGGCAACATATAACTACATGAGTGTCCTCTTAAATTTTGGAATTATTCCGGCTTCGTTTGGCCTTATTTACACATTAATTGAGTTTTTGGTCATTTAATGTGCATAATTCAAATTTTAACTACAAGCACATGCTCCCGTGCACCAAAGTTGGTTGAAAAATCACATTTGTGTCCTCGGGTGAATTTCTACTCCCTCCTTCCATCTATATAGGTCCTAATGCATTTTTAGAGGCTAACTTTGACCAAACGTTAGAGCAATAATATATGGCATGCAACTTACACAAAGCATACCTTCAATTTTGTATGTCAAAGGAGCTTCCAATAATATAATTTTCATAGTATACATCTCATGTGCTATTAATCTTGTCAATAGTCAAAGGCTGTCTTGAAAAACACATTTGGCCCTATATAGATGGAAGGAGGGAGTAGGTCCCATGCAAAAAATGAGAATAAAATTCAAACATCTGGGCATGGTGGCTCGGTCGAGAACATTGAGAAACTTGGTTTTAAAAACATGAAACTTTGTAGCTATTTTGCAGTCCGATTTGCGAAGGCGCACACATTAACAATTAACAAAGTCATTTTGGAACAAGTGTTGTCACGTTACAATCGGAAACACAAGTAGTATTGAAACCGTGGGTGTTCTACTTACTAGTACCATTTACGTGCCGCCACGCATCCCCATTTTTATTAGCTAGGAGGCGTTGTGCAGGGTAGCTATTTGAGTACGAGAGGCGTGCGATTAGACCCCTGTGCATGCTTATCGGGAGGAGAGCCCTTTGACCTCCATCTGTCGTCCACCTCTCTCCCAAGGTCTCCATTAATGGCGCCCGAGCCTCTGTTTAATGGCGTGGCTATGTCTCACTCGACTGAGATTTAAGAGAGAAAAAAGAAAATCTGAAAGCACAGATCTTGATGTAAGATCCGACGGACTTATATAGCATTTACTGTGACTTATAGCAAGACTGATGAATATATAAGGACGATTAATTTTTTTATCAAAGAAGGGCTTGCCCCTTCCGATTTTCATTACTGAAAACTACCACAATTTACAAGAAGTTCAGCACAACTCCAGCCTAACACGAAGGACTAAAAGCTACCAGATTGAAATCGCAACATCCCAAGAGGCCGACAAAGGCCAAACATCCGCGCTAGAACCCAACATTTCACAACCAACAACACAATCCACATCCTAAACTGATTATTACATCAAAAGAAACCAGGAAACTAGTCTCCGCGGCGAGCGGTGATGAGCTCTTTCATGTCCTCAAGACGCTGCTTGAGAACATCCACGGGTTCCTCCACCAGCCTTTGGCGCTCGTTGCGGAGCATGTCATTCTCGTCCATAAGTTTCTTGACGATGACGCCGGTCCTCTTTAACAAGGCACTGGTCTCCTCCTGCTGGTCTGCACTTCGGACGATCTTCTTCCTCAGCAGGTCGCGCTCGGCCCGGAGCCTCTCATTGCCCTCCCTTAGTTGTCGGATGATGCCGGTAGCCTGTTCAAACGAGGCTATCATGTCGTCCTGCAACCTCGCCGAGCCGGAGATCTGATCCATTTGGCTATGGACGATCGCATGCATGCGCCTGTAACAGTCGACATGCCCGCAAGAAATTTTCCCAGGCCGCCGCGGCACGGCGGGACATCTCTACTGCATTCATGGCGCGGCGGGACATCTCTGCTGCTTCCGCGGCGCGGCCGGACCAGTCTGCTGCATCGACGGCGCGGCGGGACCTCCGTGCTACTTCAGCGGCGCGGCAGGACCTCTGTGTTGCTACTTCCGTGCGGCGGGACATGTCGGCTGCTCTCGCAGCGAGGCAGGACATCTCTCGTGCTTCCGCTTCCATGCTCGCCTCTCCCTGGTGGCAATCTCTCGACCCAGAACTCACGCTGGCCATGGCAGACGCAAGGGAAGGATGATGAATGACTTGTTTGTTTTGTGGATGAGGAGTTGAGCAGGAATGTGCAGTCATCTTGGCATACTAGTATTTATAACCGAGTACTAATACGCTCCTAAGTGGGAAACCGTTTAGGTTGTGATCGGTGTGAATAGGTTTGCAATTCAATATAGCATGGAGTAATTTGGAATGTGATGAGACACAAGCTCAAAATTTATTGACGGTTCTAGTTTCGAAGTGCAGCACTATTCCCGGATGGAGTACTTCTTTTTCTACTCCCTCCTTTCCAGTTTTATAGGGCTTATCTCAAAATTTTAGTTTTTCCATTTTATCAGGCTCAATTTGGTTGTTCCCCAACACATGTTCAGATTCCAAGGTGCATTAAATCATTGCATGCAAGTATTAAGAGAAAATTGACCAATGCATGTACTTGATGCATGCATGCATTGCAATTAATGCATTGATAAACATAATTTTTTGAGAAAAACAAGAGCATTAATTAGGTGCTTTTGCAAACTACAAAAAATATTCCACCACTCACCATCTTGGTTGGTGAAATTTTTGAAGTAAGCCCTATAAACCGGAAAGGAGGGAGTACTGCTGTGTACGTGCAATAACTGGCACCGTCGTATACATATCTTACGGTTAATGGGGTGTTCGACAGGAATAGCCGTGTGGCGAGCTCTAGGCTAGTCTTTTTTTAGACGCATTAAACCTATCTCTCGGGACTTCTCTCACGCACCATCGTGCCACCCACAAAAACTTGTACTCTGAGTTTAGTAGTACATTATACAGGAAGAGAAGAGGTGCACGCATGCACTCGTCCTCTCACACACGCATCTGTTTTTTCTCGAAAAGGAGGATGATGACCCCCCGCCTCTGCATCTGGGAGTCACACACGCAAATTGTTGAAATATATCGAGTGAAGTTCTTTGATGTGTCGCGTCAACTCGTACATCAACGAGAAGTTTGATTATCCTCTCCCTCGCGAACTTAACTGCACCTGCCTTTGGTTGTATGACAGGTTGGCCACACACCTGTTGGGCCCACCTGTCATACACGCAATGGCAGGAGCGTCCCTCCCTCGCCCATGAGCGTGGTGGCTCGCAAGACTAGGAGAAGCTTTCGCTACACGCTCTCCCTCCCGCACGTGGTGGACATGCAGCAGTTCAATCGGTGTCAGATGGCCAGAAGCGTACTGTAGTACTCCTCCAGTGCAGTAGTATTCCATCATTGTTCGACTTCCCGAAGAGGCGAAGAGCCAAGCGCAGCCCGGACGCTCATGTGGCAGTTTCATGTGTAGAGTAGTCTAGGATAGCATGTATCGTGCCTGTAAGCTTAAAATCATTGGGGTCGGCTCCATGCTATGTGGCCGTCTCGAAGTTTGAAAAAAAATAGTCTTCTGGCCCTACCCAAAAACTGCCGCACGTACTGCCCGGGAAAAGCCCCGCTCTCAACTTTTAACTACGCGAAAATAGTTCAAGCTTGTTCGTTCTATATAAATACAGTACTTACTGTATGTTTATTCACCCGTGGGGTTGTTGAATGAATGGAGGGGCGGGGAGCACAAGTGAACAATACTGTAGTACTACTAGTAGTAAGTAGGAGTCATATAGTAGTCACCTTAAATAGAGAGTTTCTTTTATTTAATGCCATGTACACAAATTGAAACGCTTGTTATGGAGAGAAAAAAGATAATCACTCCACTATATATGGACGCAGGGGCCTGAGCGCTTGCTTTACTAGGGTTGCTCTCTTCATTCTCTCATCCTCTCCAGATATAAACAAGACAGCGGTAGCGACATTTTCTCTCTGCTCACCGCTGGTCACAGATCCGGCCGGATCCCTTCGGCCGGTGTGTGTAGAGGACTAAAAGGTGCATCGTTCACGCGGTCATCGCCGCTGAGGGAGGAAACCCACAGCTGCCGGAGGGGCTCGATCCTCTGCCCGTGCCATTCTCTCCGGGACAGTGCCGGCTCGGGAGGTCCTCCGACACTTCTTCCTCCCTCTCGTATTGTTGGCAGATCCGACCTGCCACCGCCGACATCCTGGCGACCCTCAGGTATAAGTTCTTCGAAAGCGGCCTTGCTCTATTGCCCCAGCTCCCCACGTGTCTGCATGTGCATCTTTTTCTACTCCCATCAGCTCTTCCAAAGCCACCTAAATTTTTAGTATTATTAGAGGTAAAGCTACTTCATGCATTTAAATCTAGGGCTTTATTCAAACAACGAAGAAAGGGGGGAAAGTTGTAGCATGAATCTAGGACTTGATTCAAAGAGGAAATAATATGGTGAAAGTAGTAGAGACCGGATACCCAACCGGTCTCTTGGTTGAAAAGGGAAATAATGGGAAAACGCGGTACAAACTGGATAAGGAACAGATCTATTATTGGTTGAAAAAAGGATAGAAAGTGGCGGCTGGTGGACAAGTCAACAGAGTATGTCCAGGATTAGATTTGCTGCCATCACATAGTAAAAGGTCTCCAGGATTAGATTTGCTGCCCTCACATAGTAAAAGGTCTCAGGATTAGATTTGCTGCCCTCACATAGTAAAAGGTCTCAGGATTAGATTTGCTGCCCTCACATAGTAAAAGGTCTCCAGGATTAGATTTGCTGCCCTCACATAGTAAAAGGTCTCCAGGATTAGATTTGCTGCCCTCACATAGTAAAAGGTCTCCAGGATTAGATTTGCTGCCCTCACATAGTACAAGGTCTCCAGGATTAGGTTTGCTGCCCAACAACTGTTTACTTTCTATCTTTTTGTGCAGATAGGGATATCCATTTCACCTTGTTGCTATTGTGACCTTTTGGTGAACTGCACAAAACACTTTTTTTGAAATGAGTGTCTTGTGCAGTTCAACTAAAATGTCACGTGGGCAACATCTCTCAATTTTGGTGGAACTGCACAAAATGGTGATTGGAGATTCCAAAATCTCCGTCAAGTTCTGCTGGTAATCTCGTGCAACATTTTATTAGCCTTTGCAAGATGGAGCCGTCACTATCACCACAATGGCACTTTATTTTAGTGGAACTGCACAATGGGATAAGAAAATTATAGTTGCACCTTACATGAGCCGGACATCCAACCTTAATGTTCCTCAATTTTAGTGCAACTACTAAAGAAGAACCTGCCAGCTCACAAGAGCAAGTACTTCTTGCTAGCTGAATGATGCAATCTTTGCTTCATTTCAGGTGAACTGCAGAAAAAGGCGCATGAATTGAATCATGGAACTCCAGGCAGACCTCATCCAAATAGAGCTGGAGGTTGAGTTCAAGGAGGCCGCTATTAAAGCGAAATCATGCTCTCCCATCTCCTTGTTTGTGCTGTGCAAACATGCTGTGCAAACAAGAATACTCAAATACAAATGTTGTGACGGTCAAGAGCATTCGCCAAGTTCTTCGATTGTATGACATGGCTAGCCAAGATGGATTTAATCCCAATATTCACTTTATCAAAAGGCTCTAATGGGTTGGTTCTGAATCTTGCAAGCTGGGAATCAGTGAGATGTGTAGGCATCTTTGTTGTACTTATTATGTGAATCTTATTTGTTGGTTCTGAATCTTGCAAGCTGGGAATCAATGAGATGTGTAGGCATCTTTGTTGTACTTATTATTTGGATCTTATTTGTTGGTTCTGAATCTTGCAAGCTAGGAATCAATGAGATGTGTAGGCATCTTTGTTGTACTTATTATTTGGATCTTATTTGTTGGTTCTGAATCTTGCAAATTGGGAAACACGGCATGATGATGCAGAGGACAACAACCATAACAAACAGTTCAAACTTGGTAGTATTATCTTTGTGAAAGTGTGACAAATGTGTTGATCGTGTGCGTCCTAAGAATAATAATTCTAATTGTTGTGCATGTTGATACTGTGGCACTGATAGAACGAGCGAATGCATTGCTTGTTTTAAGTATACATTTCTATTAAAGCTAATTAAATTTAATTAAAGTGACCACTAACTCCTGTTATTATAGTACCAATACAGACCCGCTTGTGAACCGACGTGTGGCCAAGGGTGCATCTTTTGCTGGGTGTGCAGCGGATGAGGGAGGGTAGTAACTATTGTCGCCTGTACACACTTAGCTTACTATTGAATCCAGATCCCCAAGAGCTGAAAAACGAACTGCTGCCGCCGCCTACACACTCGTTCACTCGAAGAGACTCCAATGGCGATCCGAGGGGTGAGCCTGCTGGATATGGACTTCAGCAAGGAGTTCCCCTTTGAGTTCGCCGTTCAGTCCTATGGCTGCATCAAGTTGAATGTGATGTACACCAACGATACGGACTTGGTGAAGCTCTGCCTCGCCTTAGTCCTATGGCTGCACCAGGTTTTGGAGCATTCGCCCGTTTCATCGGCAGCGCCGACTGCACCTTCGCTACGGTGGAGAGAAGGAACAACACGACGATTCGGCCATCTGGTGCAACAAGCTTGTCGACATCCAGAAGCAATACAAAATCATCAGCAACGGGCGGGAGAAGGACTCCGTGGTTGACTTCGCTGAGACCATCATCGACCCTTGATACGCCAATATGAAAGAAGACGACCTGAACACGTGGGAGGTACCTCTGAATCTAGCCTACATAACCTACGCGGCCAAGGACGCATACGCATGCTACGACATGTACAGGCAGATCTTGGACATGAGGGCGTGTCTGCTTCTCGTAATCGACGAGTACACGGACAGCCGTAGCATCATGATCAAGCGTGCCAGGAAGGTCTAGATGTTGTACTTTATCTATTTATAAGCACCTTTATCATCTGAGTGTTTCATGCATTAGCGTATGTGTCGTAATTATTTGTTTTGTCCGAAATATTTCTTTTAAGAACCCATTAACCTGATTGCTTTTTTAGTGGCTATTTGCTTATGTATGTAAACTAGTTCACTTGTCCGTAAAAAAACTAGTTCACTCGGCTGCCGTGCTTTGAATCTCCTTCCTCCCAACATATTCCCCTCCTCAGGTGGACCCAACAGGTCTCTGAATTTTCTCCCACTTTCTTTTTCGATGTAAACTGAGTTTTCTCCCAGTACTTTCCCCTAGAACCAACTCAATTGTCCCACGTCTAGCCTAAAAAATAATAATACCCCACGTACTATTAACTCATCAAATTAAAATAATATTTTATTCCGTAAGTTGAAAGTTCTTACAAAATAATAATAATAATTGTTTATATATAAATTGGCAAGTTAACTCCTAGTGATTGCGTACATAAGCTTGCAAAGATTTTACTCACGTGCAATCATGCGTTTATGTTTTTATAACATTTCTCTGTCTAGCCCAACATGATATTTTCACCCAACCCAGCAAGTCCGCGGATTTCGAAAAAAATGCAAATGGGATATAAATGGGCTGCATAGATGCTACATCATTGTTTCACCCAGCCCATCAAATGGACTAGAAAAACAAATGGACTGGCTGACATGTGGGCCAGTAGGTCGAAGCCTAAGAAGGCGTTGGATTTACATCCAACGGCCGGCATTCTTCTTCAATCTCTCGTCTTCTTCCCCCAGCGCTGCCGGAACCACCATAGTGGGTGGCTGACTTGTGGGCCCACTAAGTTGACGAGGACGGAGGACTTTGTCAACTTAGTCAATATGAACGATTCTAACTCCAGTGACCGTACGATGTCCATCTAACGGCCATAGTGCTTCTTCAACCTCTGGTCTTCTTGCTCCAGCCGTCCAAAGCAGTGCCGGTCGTGCCGCGTGCTCCTACCTCTCATGGCCGGCTGTGATGCCGCGGAGGCCTCACCGCCCCCTACTACTCCCACCGCTGGCCCAGGGTATCCCTCTACTCACCCACACCCTGTGTTATTATGCGGCGATAGCAGCCTCACGCTGCAGCCGAACCAGTGAACCCTTGTACTCCTCTCTGTGTGGGCATCCACTGTCGCGTCTTCCCCGGCTCCGCGTCGTCCCTCTAGGCCTCGCCATCGTCCACCGCCTTGGTGCTCTCGGCGCGGTGTGGTCAATGTGGTCAACGACCGACTTTCATTGGAAGAGTAATGTACGTGGAGAGGCTGACAACTGGGTCCACGGCCACAGCCCAGTTTTTTTGTGATTTGCCAAGTAAGTCGCTTTGTCAGGCCTGTTGGGCTGCAAATCTTTCAAGATGAGGAGAGTTTCATTCGGCTGGCCGAGAAAATGGCCTATCAGTAATGAGAAATGGGCTGTAGATTTTTAAAACACATCAAGTCGACAATTAGTTTCAAATATCTTTTTTTCATTTTGAGATTTTAAATTATATTAATTTTTATGCGTCGAGAATTTGTTGGATTTTATATTGATATACATTTATTTTTAAAATCAGTTTGAATGTGAGTCGAAATTTCGGGATTAAAAACAGTTCAGACCGCACCGAAATATGCAAAATTTCGTATAATTTTTTAACCGTGGCCACAATATGGGTTGTAATGCTAACAAAAATAATATGGGCTCCAAAAAAACCTTAAAATTAGAAAATGGGCTGTAAATTATTAAAAATAATGGCAGATGGGTTGTATGCTGTTTTCCACATATTTGAGGCTTTCCTAAAAAAAGTTGACGCACAAGCAATGACTGTTGGATGTCCATTGAACGGCCGTCGTGCTTCTGCAATCTCTGCTCTTCCTGCTCCAGCCGCTCAAACAAGAGCCGGCGGGACTGCCTGCTCCCTCCTCCCTACGGCCAGCTATGCTGCCGCGCAGGCCTCACCGCTCCACCGTACTCCCATCGCTGGCCTAGCCATCCCTCTACTCACCCACACATGCTGTTATTCTCCGGCGACGATAGACGAACCAGTAAACCCTCGTAAAGTCGTACTCCCCTCCGCGTGGGAAACAACTGTCAAGTCTTTCCTGCCTCCGTGTCGTTCCCTTCCTAGGCCTCGCCGTCGTCCACCGCCCTGGTGCTCTCGGCGCGGCCTGGTCAACGTGGTCAACGACTGGCATGCATCTGAAGTGGAATGTACGTGGAGAGGCTGACAGCTGAGTCCACGGCTGCACGCAAGGAAATGCCTCCTTATTACGCGCAAAATAATGATTCCTCCACCTGACATCAGGGACCCACCGAAAGGGCCTTTGTATTTCGTGAAAAAAACGTTACCGCCGCTGACAGCTCGGACCCACCAGCTATATCTTCGCACGCAAGGAAGTGCCTCCTTATTACGCACAAAAAAATGAATAATCCCCCTGTTAGCTGGGCCCCAGTATAGTGGCAGGCTGACTTGTGGGCCTACTAAGTTGACGGGGACGGAGGGCTTTGTCAACTTAGTCAATATGCACGATTCTAGCTCCAGTGACCGTACGATGTCCATCCAACGGTCGTAGTGCTTTTTCAACCTCTGGTCTTCTTGCTTCAGCCGCCCAAACCAGCACCGGTCGTGCCTCGTGCTCCTGCCTCCCGTGGCCGGCTGCGATGCAGCGGAGGCCTCACCGCCCCCTACTACTCCCATCGCTGGCCAGGCCATCCCTCTACTCATCCCACACCCCTTGTTATTCTGCGGCGATGGCACCCTCACACCGCAGTGAACCAGTGAACCCTCGTACTCCTCTACACGTGGGAATCCACTGTCGCGTCTTCCCTGGCTCCGTGTCGTCCCCTTCCTAGGCCTCACCGTCGTCCACCACCCTGGTGCTCTCGACGCGGCGTGGTCAATGTGGTCAAGGAATGGCTTCCATCGGACATGGACTATATGTGGAGAGGCTGACAGCTGGGTCCACGGCCGTAGCAAGGAAGTGCCTCCTTATTACGTGCAAAATAATTATTCCTCCACCTGACAGCGGGGACCCACCGGACGGGCCACCGTATTTCGCGAAAAAAATGTTTGCCCCTGACTGCTGGGACCCACCAGCTACATCTTCGCATGCAAGGAAGTGCGTCCGGGCAAAAAAAAATGATTCGCCCCCCTGACTGCTGGGACCCACCAGCTACATCTTCGCACGCAAGCAAGTGCCTGACAGTCGGGACCCACCTGGTCGAAGCATACGTAGCGTTGTCATTCTGGTCGCGAACGTGTACGTACATATATACTGGTGGATGTAGAGGCACGCATGTGTCGTAGTAGAGGCGCGTACGTGTCGTAGTAGAGGCGCGCACGTAGCATGTACACGTACGTAAAGCGGCCAGGGTGCAAGAAAGAAATACGGCCACGTATGTGTACATACGGGCGGGGTCTCGAACGCCTACTCGCGCATACGTACGGCCAGGGCTCGTGTACATGGTTGTGTCGGAACGGAGAAACAGCATGGTCGTCGTGTTCATGGGGAGGCAACGGAATGCGTCGTGTTCATGGCGAGGCAACGGAATGTGTCGTGTTCATTGGGAGGCAACGGAACGTGTGGGAGCCAACCGGCTGGGTCAGAACGGAATGCGTGGTCGTGTTCATTGGGAGGGCTTGGACGAAACAGGCGATCGAAACGAGGCCTGGCGTACCGCACAACGGAGGAAACGGACCTCCTACGTTCAGAACGGGGTCCTGTTGATCGGGAGGGGTCTGGCGTACCGCAAAACGGAGGAAACGAGCCTCCTACGGTCGAAACGGGGGTCCTGTTGATCAAGAGGGGTGTGGCGTACCGCAAAACGGACGAAACGGACCTCCTACGATCGAAACGGGGTTCTGTTGATCGGGAGGGGTGTGGTGTACCGCAAAACGGACGAAACGGACTTGTGTTGGAGCGCTACGGTCGAAACGGAGGTCCTGTTCATCGGGAGGGGTGTGGCGTGCCGCAAAACGGGACTCCACGGGATACTGTTCATCTCCACCATCAACCTCCTCCAGCCTACACGGGCTCCTGTTCATCCAGCCTCCATCGCGCGCTACTCCACCGGCTACTGTTCAACCACCCCTCCACGGGCACCCCTCCACCGTCTACTGTTCATCCAGCCCTCCACACCACGGGGTCC